>NC_135497.1:218056724-218169257 GCF_052857255.1 Amblyomma americanum
GAGGAGAACAAAGCATCTCGTGCGCGAGCGGAACATAACAGTGAAAGAAATAAAACACACCTAACGCCCGCCTGGACAACCAGTTCGTACGCCCTCGTGTGTTTGATCGCCCTTTCCTGCGGCCTGAAGCGCCGAAGAAACGCTGCCTTGGGATTCGGCCTTTACGGTGGCTGCGCTTGAAGACGTGCTGAAGCGGACTTGATTTCGATTTTATCTGCCTCCTTTCCTTCAAGCGTTTTTTTTTTAGTTTTGCATCGTTTTATTAGCACCTGGTTGTAGTCAAGACCAGGCAGAACGTCCGAAATGCTTCGGCATCAGCTGCTGCGCCGTGCATTTGCGACTGGAGTTCGCAGCTGCAGTCTGCTACGCACAGAGAAAAATCTTCATCTAGTTGTTGTAAAGATGACAGCTTAGCCTGCAGAAAGTAGAGCTACGACTTGAAAGCTACTGTTACTTGGCAGTTTCGAAAAATGCCTTCTCGGGAACATATATCATTCCTTCTATATTTAATTCTCCCATTTTCTTTACTCAACATGATTGACTCGCAAATCAATGGACTAAAACGTATTACTAACTACCTTTACCCTCTGATTTCATGTTTCTGCCGAGCAGTTTCACAGTACGTCTCCCGGAACGTTTCAGTACTGCAGCTAAAAGACATACACGGTTCGAACAAGTCCACCCTACTCTCTGTGGCCCCTTTTAAAACCAGCTCGTGCAGTGGCTCCACGGTGAGCACCGTATACCCGATTACTATGAGGGATGCAGACCGCCGCCTCACGAAGAAAGAACGTTTCAAAAACTGTATTCGTCTGTTTTCCGTCGTCAGGCGTCACTCAGATGGTCACTCTCCCCCACAGACGTAGAACAGGCGCGAAGGCTAGCCGACGGGGGAGAGTAGGAAAGGAGGATAGGAGAGGGCCTTGCACGGTCGGATTGGCCGTGCTCGGCAGGCATTGTAAAAATAGAGGAGGCACTGCTCAGGAGAACGAACTTACGACGTTGCCTTCCTCCTAACAGAATTTAGTTTCCTTGCGTTCTTTGCTGTCAGAACTGAAAGGTCGGTTGTGTATGTTGCGCTTTGGTCATCATGGAAAGGTGAAGCAACTTCAGCGAACTTCACTTGTGATAATTGAGGTGCTTTTCCCCCGCAAGTCTCATAGAGACGGTGCTTTATTTGCGTGTTTGCTTCTCCTCGATAGGCAAAGGGAATAATTACTGTTTACATTTTTTGCCATCTTCGAAAGGGTTTGGCAACCGTAGGTGGGAAACGTGCGCCGTTGTCGTGTTTTGTTTCTTGAGTATGTGTTCAGAATAACGCTAAATTACATATTCCTATCATCGCCTTGCGGTTCTCTATTCGCTCACAAGGAATCTGTCTCAGCCTGCATTGATCTGAATTTTCTTTTACTAAACTTTCCACTCTGTCGCTGTCCGTTTTTTTTTTCTTTTTACAGTTTCTTCTCACTCTGGGTTACGCATAAGAGAGGCTGACGTGAAGTACGTGCTAGAGCGGCTGGTGTTCCGGCACTCTTTCGATTTTCCTAGCCTCTCGCTTAAAATAGGAAAACGTTAGCGCCGTCTTCTCTGGCCGCGGGATGGTAGACAGCTTGGTTTTATTTGCGGGGGGTTAACGTCCCAAAGCGACTCAGGCTACGAGACACGCCGTAGTGAAGGGCTCCGGAAATTTAGACCCCCTGGGGTCCTTTAACGTTTACTGACATCGCACGGGCCTCTGGAATTTCGCCTCCATCAATATTCGACCGCCACGGCCTGTATCGAACCCGCGTCTTTCGGGCCAGCAGCCGAGCACCATAACCGCGGTGGCTAGCATTATGCAGAACATCGAGTATCGTTGATTTAACGCGACAGCGTTGAGGAGCTCGTGCCGCAGAAAATCCGGCGTCGTCGTCAGCGCCGTCGGCGTCGTGATCTAAAAATCCTCGACAAATTCCAGAGAAGCAACGTATGTGGTAGGTGGGCCACCTATAGGTCATTTAACCTTGCGGCCCATCACAACCATGCCCACCGAATTGTGAGTGGACTGCACACCGTGGCAGGTGGCAGTTGAATTAATGACACGTCTCGAGAGGTTGCTCGGGAAGAGTAACCTGAATCGCACAAGTCCCACTGGTGGCAGCCCCTGCTGTCGCAGGGCCGTGGCGCATCGCCTAACAGCTGCACCACTGCGCCAGGAGTGGTATGAGGACTCCCAGGGGTCTATAAATGTTAAATACAGAATGGCCAATTCTGCACATATGGGCATTAAATCATTAAGCTATCGCGCAAGTGTCCCTTCCAATTTTTCAAATTCTCGAGGTCAACCTGTCGACTAATTCCTTGCGCTGACAATTAAAAGAAGTAAACGGCTTAACGAAGTAGGAGACATTATGGGAGCCTTGGCATCCGTTCTCTTCTTTATTTTGACATGCTCTACCTGCCTTGTTAAGAGTTCCTCCAAGTAGGCTCCGGATGGCCAGTAGTAACAGCGTCGGGCTGCCAACACGCACACCAGTGTGAAAATCCCGACTCCGCCGACTCCGGCCGGCTCCAAGGTTTCGCAGGGTTTGGCATTTCTACTATTTTTCTCGCTTCTGTTATTAAATTCTACTCGATAGGAAGAATGCCAAACGATTAGAGAGGGCCTAGAATTGCTTCACATTTAAAAAGCGGGTGCAATGGCTCAAACTCAACACTGAATAAATATCGCCTGATGCCGTCTCTTTACGCCCATAATAGGAGGCTGTCGCTACCCACAATAATTCGACTTTTATTTCCAATGAAATGAGAACAGCGACAACAACTATGCTAAATACTTTAGGCTCCGTTTGAATGCGGAGATAAATGCTCAGTTAAAGGAAGTGGTTAACACAGCAATAATTTGTAAGTTGTACACTCCGTATACATGAAGCAGGAAGCCAATTTCGCATACTGCGGCCTGAGCTACGAAACTAATTCGCCGCGATAGGCAGGAACCAGACGAATGGAGATAAAAAAGCCATCGTGAACTGATTATTTCTCCTTGACACCCACCAGCATCGCAGGTAAAGCAGTGAAACTACGATTTCAATTTTCCTCTCCTGTAAAGCCAATACAAAGCACATTTTGCCACGCTGTATATGAAATGGCGCAAGATGCTCGAATCAAATTTATTTCTAATGACCTGGAAAATAAGAACACTGGGAACAACTAGCCGCTATACTTCGAGACACTGATCTCGTGTTGCAAAGAAACAAAGTGGTGTGCCGTCATATGTCCGGTACTATGCAGGTTTCCAATATGCAAAACAATGTCCAGCCTATTAGTCGGTACCCAGCATGGTATATTTATCATCTCACGTTCAGCTCTGATATGTACCCGAAGAATACCCTTGGGGGCGGGTCAGCGTCGGTTTTTCTTATAAATATCGAGGGGTCCAATATCTATTCGTGTGAATGGGCAGTCGGAGCAATTGCGTTACGTGGCTCCCCTGCCCCCCCCCCCCCCCCCCCCCCCAGGCTTACCATTCAAAAGCTTCTATATTCCATACCAACATGTGTTCAGAAACCGTTTTCTGGCTGCTTAACTACAACTTTTCTGTAACATGATTAGCACGAGACTGTAGCAACGTGCGAATCCCCGTCTGTCAAATAACACTTGTGGTCCTTATGATACGCCACCACCTGTCTTTCACACCACACCAACCGCCTTCTTGATGACCAGCAATAGGAGCCTGAAGAAACAGTCTCGTCTTGGATATAGAAAGAAAATTCTCCAAAAACAGGAGAAAAGGTCTAACTGCTGCTGGTGAAAAGAAAGAATGCAAATCGAAATAAGAATTGTAATTACTCATCTCTCAAAACGAAACCAGTTCAGGCAGTCTCATAACTTGATGGCCGAGCTTCTAGTTTGCCGATGGAAATCGGTCTACACCATCTTCGAACCCTGTCTTTCCTATCCGTACTTTAGAACACTAAGACTGTAAAGTCAGAGTGGGTCCTGACCAGTGCGGTCTAGGGAAATATTAAGGAATGGCTTAAAATTTATTCAATAACCTTCTGTAGCCTGCGGTAGGAAGTGCAGTGGTTAGAATAAGGTGGATGGGAATTCAAAGATCCTAAATATAGCACCGATCTCTATAGTGAAAGAAGATTTCAAGTTTTTCGGCTCTTCATACTTACCGGCCAGCCCACTTTGATAGCAGCTTTCTGAAGTCTAATATTTTCCTCAAGGGGTCTTGATTTCATCGCCAAAAGTCTTTTTTCTTTACCTCATAGTTAGAGCTACGTAATTCTGCACAGGTGTGGTATTTCTCCTGCAGGGGTTGGACTTTTGATCAGAGTTTCCGATTGTTTCGGCGAATATTATTTGCTACGAATGCGTACCGTTTTCCTTCTTCTTTTTTTTTTGAGGAGGCTGATACAATGTCGTATTCCAGTCCTGTCAGAAATCGCTTATAGTTTACCTTGGTCTGTGCGTCAGCACGATCACTCGATGTACCCGTAAATAACACATAAATGGACACACACAGAGCTGCATCAGTGGAAGTAAATGCTTTCACCACTAAAAAAAATGGCGGTGGTTTAGCTCTGGTTAAACCTGCAGTGACGCGATAGCTACAGCTGGCCGAGTGGAACTTCGTCACCTGATCAGCGACAGTGCCGCGCCTCCGGCAGCTGCTCCGCACCACGTAACCAACCACGTGACAGCGTGGTGGCGCAGCCACAGGGTGGCGGCGATGCCACAGGGTTGCGCGCCGCCACGCTGAAGGCTCGAAATGCTACCGTAATGTAGCTATAGCTACAAAAAAGGACAAAAGTTGGATGTTGAAGCCAGCGGGAGGAAAGCGCGAGCCACTTCCGTCCCGGCTAATTAGGAGAAACCTCCTCTGGAGCCGTAACTGGTACTCCTAACGCTGTGAACGCAACTGAAGGAGTAATTGGCGCTAGCGTCGGTAGTAACGAACAAGATTTAACCGCAAGAAGGTTCTGAAAGGAGAAAATCTCTCCCTCTCTTTCTCTCCATCCCTTTTGAATTTCTGACCCGCGCATCCTTTGCGTGTTTCGCGAACTTCGTCAGTCGCTCTCGGGCGCTGTCGCCTTGCTTTGCGGCGCCGGTCACGGACACTTTGGTGTCGTGTTCCTTCATGTTTTATTGATGTCGGTGCTGGGAAATATGGTGGTTTTTGGTTTTGTGCTCATGACTGCAGAAATTGCGAAGACTGCAGCGAGACCCGCACGGGTACGCCGGGAACTGCTACCTGCGCTCTCTTTCTCGGGAGCCACCGCTAATTGCGACGTCCTGGATCATGAACAATGATTTAGTCACTGCTGTTGTCGAACCAGTGATCGTGTTTCGCCCGCAGAAGGGCACATCGTGGGAACCGATTATTCAACTGTATGTTAACTGATTTCTATTGGTGTCGCATATATTAGCGTGCACAGTGAAGGTCACTGCTTGAGAGTGGTTCGCTTTCACGAGTTTACATAATCACTAAACATAATTTTTTGCAATTGTCTAAGATTGTAAGGTACACCATGAATGCATGAAATTTTAGGGACAGCGTCCTCACATGTGGAAAAAACCTAATTAACCAAGTAATTCCGCTGTTATGTTCGCGAGCTGCGTAAGGAGAAACAGCATTTTTTTTGCACTGTCTCTGGGCGAGAGACCAGTTAACTGGGCGCTCTCCCAAAAGGGGGATAATCGCGAAAAGGCAGAACTGTCTCGGCAACTCTTCGAGCCGAGACGTACTTGAGGGTAAATAAAGTTACGCTTATCTTTTCGCCATAGTGTTTCGGAATTTTTCGATTGACATTCCCTTATAACCCTTTGCTGTCTTTCGACATCAACACCCAAGTGGCCAGAAACCAAATTGTTATCCAAGTGGTTCACTCTCCAGTACTTCCCTGTTATCCTAACAGTGGCTTCGGAAGGCTCCTTCGGTTAGTGATAACTCCGATTACTTTAACCCTGAACATGCTCGTGCGACGAGCACGAAAAGCTGCCTCGTGTAAGCGCATTATAGAATACCACAGTCTTTTGTGAACGCGCTAAATGCGGATAACTTTCTCTTCCGAAAGGCGAATAAACAGAAAAAATTGTAACCTAAATACACACGACTCACGAACACTTGGCCCACTTCTGCTTTTACTTGTTTCATTCTCATCATTATTCAGATTCGGGCTGACAGGCTTTCAAGCTTCTTTCCCAAGAACCCCCCCCCCCCCCCCCCCGGGGTCTCCGTGGTCTGCTTCGGTGCGTCAGTATCACGTGATCCCCACCTTTCATCCCCGCTCTCTGCACGGCCATACCCAGAGAATATGATGGGAGCGCCTCGGTGAAACGTCCCCCCCGGTCGAATAAATCCAGGGCCCTCCACTACCGCGTCTCTGTCTTCTTCCACTCCTTCCTCCATGTCTCCCCCCTCAAGGCACGGTTCAGGTGTCCCTTGCGACTGAGACAGTTACTGCACGTTTCCTTTCCGCATAACCAGTTTGCAGGGAGAACCAAAAGCAGCGCAAAAACCGCAAACACAAAAGGAAGGAACTCCTACAGATACGGACAGTCCGTATACCAGCTATATGGGGCGCGACGGCGGACGAGGTGGACAGGCCGAGAGCCAGGTTTCATGCAACGCATCTCTAATCAACGCGGCGTGTGCCACGAGCAAGGCGGCGCAGCGCCTATGATGGCGCTGGGATGAATGGCCTTACTCGCTTGGCCTTATCGGTGAACTGCATTTAATCTTATTCGCACTCCGGAGTCGGATTAGCGGTAGGTGAGAAAAAAAACCATAGCCTATATGCTGCTCGTTTCGTGCAGTCCGAGTCCACGGTCTCTTCCTGCAAATCACGGAAGCCCTGTATAGCACGATCGCTCTTGCCTTTCTCAGGTCTTGGGCGCCACTGTGGCTGCTACTGACTTGACTGCATCACCTCGCTTGGTTCAACACCTTCGCGTAAATAAGCCTAATCGTTTAGTGAGCCTCGTCTTGTTGTCGTACGCGGCCAAGTCAGTTGCGGCCAACGGATGCCCGCGCCACATTGCAGCAAGACACGGGCGACTACAGAAGCAAAAGCCGATCACCCCTTCTGCCCTCGAACTTTAAAAAAAAAACGTTCTTCCGACAGCAGTTCTCACCTATCGGATCCCGGCTTGAAGATCACATACCCAAGGCTTCGGATATTGTTTTGAAGGCTTTTTTTTCTAGGAATACTGACCATACATTACGCACTGCAGAAGAACTCAGGGATGCGCGAAAAATATTTTTCACTCCTTTATTTTTCAATGTGTGCCACTGAAAGGTCATTAAGTGGAAGAAATATCTCCACAAACGCTGAATAATAAACTTCCTGGTTGAGTGAGTCGACATTTTTAACAAAATGCAGAATTGCGCTAGTGACAGGATGACATGAGGAAACTTACGAGCGTCGGCTGCCAACTGAAGGTAATCCCCATAACGAAGAGATACCTAAAAGTAGAAGATATTCATACAAAATGTAGAACAAAAATCTGGTACCATCAACATCATTGGCTGCTAGGCCGTGTTAGTGCACAAAACATGGCCGAATCAGTAAATGCATTCATATTTTTTTTTTCATTTGTACACAAGGGAAACTACCGTGAGCCCATCTGTCCCGGGACACACGTATTAGGGGCACGCATCAATCCCGTTGCCATAACTTGTGAAGCAGTGTCTGACAAAGGAGACGAAAGTATGTTGAGAGGCCGCTAACAGTTGCCAAGTGCTAGCCCTGACGTAAGTCTGAAAGCTTTTTTAGCAGAAGGCTATTTTACAAGGGAAAGAGATGAGAAGTGAGCACTCCTGTCATTATAGGGCCTTTCGTGTGGTGGAACCTTCCCTTCGCAACGCTTTGAGGTGGAACTCTGAAAGCAAAAAATGAGAAGCAGAGGGACAACGAGTGTTTGCGCCGATGTCGCCGAACATTGCGTCCTTTTACGCTAAAAGCTCCCGGGTTGAGATTGTCATTATGGTGGTTTAACGTCCCAAAGCGACTCAGGGTATGGGGACGCCGTAGTGAAGGGCTCCGAAATTTCGAGCACCTGGGGTTCTTTAACTGGCACTGACATCACACAGTACACGGGCGTCTAGAATTTAGCTTCCATCGAAATTCTACCGCCGCAGCCGGGATCGAACCCGCGTCTTTCGGGTCAGCAGCCGAGCGCCATAACCACTGAACCACCGCGGCAGCCATCCGGGCTGAGATTCATCCCATGCATTCCATTCATTTTTCATTGAAACACGTCTTTTATTAACATCCCTCACATGCACATTACTCGAGGCATCTGTGCGGGCATGTGACCCCACAGTTGTCACGGCCGGCCGATGCGGGTCCTGATTCGACCATCACTGACTGCTGTAATGATTGGTGCTAGGGCCCTATACCACAAATTCCTCGAGTTTTACCCTGAGTGACAGCTGTGAAGCCGTGAGTTACTATCAGGGCCCAGTCGCTGTACGTGGCCGGGCGAAAAGCAATAGGAAGTTCGGCGACCTTTCTTCTACGAAGCTGAGAATGCGCATGGCATTTTCAGACGATGTGGCTAGCCGTCGCCGGACTTCAGCAGCGATGGCACATCCCTTCGTCAGGATAATTGTAAAACTTGTGCCTTAATGACGGACGGGGTTAGCACAATGTAGGCTGCGAAGCGACGGACCCATGCTAAGAATGGCAGCGTGCCCGCAGTGCGCTAGGCTGCCCAAGAGCAAGTCATGGCTTTACTATATGGACGTAATCTTCCTGTCGTTGACTGAAGCCTAAAAACAAAAGGTGACAACACTAACGTTTTCCGAATCTGCAAAAGCAACCACTCCTCCCCCCCCCCCTCTCCACCACACATTAAATTGGAAGCCAGTGCACCTGTCCAAGTATAAGTGGCACTCAGCTGATGCTCAAGTGCTTCAATTTTTCTCAGCGACAACCGCTACCCGCGGTCCCACACAGCGTTCATGCGGCACCACAGTGGATGAACACGTGACAGTGCTTCCCCTCTCTTCAGCGCTTCTAAGCCGCGACGCGGAGAAACCTTTGACAGGGCTCCACGTGACACCCCATGATATCGAAACCAAGTCGTACGAGTTGTGTTAACGTCACAGAGAACGAAACCGGAATTTCGTTTGAATGGAAGCACGGCCCAGAACAACGGGTGAGGGCAATTGCAGGAGTCGCAGCGGCGAGAGAGACAAAGGAGACGCGTCGATGGCGCGTCATTTCCCGTCGAAGTATCACCTCCCACAATACGCGATATATCGCATTTATTCAAATTTAGGCCGTATTATCATAATTGTCGTATTGTCATAATTTGGTGACTTGGATATTTTTTTTTTATTCGAAAACGAAACTGAGCACAATTCAATATGTACAATAATAACTGGACCCATAGCCAGGGGCTAGTTTCGGGTCCAACACAATACAATACAACATATTTGCAGCACGCGGAAACGAACATTTCTATTCCTAAAATGAAAATTAGAACGTTATAAGATTTGCGGAGAAAAAATACAGGAATACAAACAAAACGCTCACAAAAAACATATTTCTCTTCGAAACAAAAAGTAATAATTCATACCATATACTTCACATATTCATTTCATATTCACATATTCATACTTCACATATTTGTACATCAGGTAATTACGCTATCACAAAATTTCATTACATCTTTTTTTCGCTTCTTGCGCGCGAACAATTCCTCTTCTTTGTGCATGATTTATTGCTCGCTGCCGTCAGGATATGGGGCCAGTCATCTCTGGCTATTCCGAGTCATTTTTTTTCCGCTCCTTCTTTCGTAAGAAAATAAAATAAAGAACTGAGTAACATTGGGCGTTGTGGGAATGAAAGACGCCTAAGTACTTCGGTGAAACCTTGGCGAGAAGGAAAGCCTGATACCATCCGCTGCTCTCAACACCAGATCGCTAGACAGGCGCACTTTGTCCCGGTGATCAAGCGCGATCACATTGAAGTTCCGCAGGACTGTGGCGATGATAATCTTCAGCTCCATTGCCGCATACCTCTGACCTGCATTCAAAGCCAGTGAGGTGTCCATTAGACCATATGTAGGAATGTGGGAAAAACAAATTTCTCGAATGCGAATCATTAGCTTCGAATGCCGAATCGAATAATGAGCTGGAGATTCTTCTATTAAGAAGAGCATTTCGATTTTCACATGCTTAAAAAATTTACCTTCTTTAAGAATTAACCAGTAAGCCTCAACGCTAAATCCAGCTTTAAACATACCTTTTGTATACAAAAACACCAGGAATATCTTGCTTTGCTGAGACGCAGACAAGTTCTCTTGTCGAAACTTTCGCTCAGTATCCTGAAGCTGTCCCGTCCTTTTTTTTTTCACTTTGTGTTTTCGCAATCACAAGCAGCCCTAGTACAGTCTAGTAGAACAGCGCTAAATATACGTGAAAACAGACGACAACGACTCGCAATCGCTATGTACTGATTCAGTGGATAAGAAAACACTCCCAGTCGAGTATCCTAATTATGTTCACAAAATTAGGAACACCTTCGGACATTCGTTGTCTCAACTATACGTGTTCGTTCGAGTACTCGAAATGCACACGAGACAGCTTTCGAATCGAATCCGCATATTCAATGTGGAGTATTCGAGGCTTACTTCAAAAATTTTAAATATTCGCACATGCTTAACCGTAAGACACTTGTACGTTCTTAAACACGAGCATTTGCCATTCAGGTCAATATATGATCAACCCTGTGGCTACAGTATCAGAGTAGAATGAGGATTTGCGCCTTTACAAGGAAAATTTTAAACTTTCATACATGTTCGAGTTGTAATAAGAGGGTAATTACTCTTTTGCATCCACCCAAGCGATGCCATACGACTAGAAAGGAAAGCTATACAGCTTTCTGAGAAACGTCGTAGTTATGGAAAAACTTGTCCTGGTCCGGGGTTCAAACCCAGGACTAACGCTTCACCGGAGCAGTCGCTCTACCATCTGAGCTTATGGTAGGGCGAGAACGGATTTATCAATAACTCAAAGTGGAAACACTTCGAGTTGCCTCTATTGAATTTTAAGCTCAGTTGAAATCAGCGCTTCAATAACTGTTGCAAGCGTGCACTCTGACGTCTTGTAAATAAGTCATCACAGAAATGTACAAGCAAACAGTTTTTGGACTGCAGAACTTCGGAATGTTAGCACGAGAACATGCGTTCGTAGCTAGTACAAGCTGTAATTTTTAAGTGTACCACATATATGCATCATACTAATGTGGGAGGAAGCAAGAAGGCTCCAAAATCATCGGTGACGCCGATTTCGGCTTATCTATTTTGGTTTCAATTTCTGCTGGCGAGGCAAAGGAACATATCTAAGCATCCTCCTGCGGCTTGCACTCCAGTCCACAGTAAACTACACGCTGAAAAGATGCGACTTTTGACGTGGCTTGCCGCCTGTTGAAACATCACGGGGAACACCAGCGCGAAATTTCCCTAAAAACATTACAGTAATCCTATACTTACATAACTTTGGCGATACACGCTGCCGTCAACAAAACTACTGAATTTTACCTAACGGATTTTATAATAATAATGGTTTCAATATTGAGACGTCCAGAAGCTACACCAAATGCTCCAAATGCAGGAGCTCGCAAAAAAACCTTCTGATTCCTTTGGGTGATGTCACCGAAATGTATTCAGCTGTACTGCGGAGAGAATTCCTGGTCTGTACGCGCAGTGAGGAACAGAAGAAGCAACCCACAGGCGCAGCGGGCTCCCCTTCGTATCATAAACGTCGAAAACTAGCAGATTTTTCAATAAAATCGTAATTGTTTTCGTAATAAAATTAGTAAAGTAAGTGAACTTAAAAACGTCTAAGACTGATAAACCGGCGCGCGCGTAGTCAGGGATGTGAAAAGAACAAAACGAAGTACACGGACGGAGGGCGGTGTTGTCCTGCTTCCATCTGCTCCGCCGTGTTCTTTACGCTTGTTAACCAAATTATGGAAGACCAACTAGCCTAAGAACTAGTTGCACTGATGTAGCTGTATAGTAGCTGAAATTTTGAGCACTTCTGCCGTCATGGTTAATTTCGGCGCTGATGATCTTCCTTCTCGCCTTCTGAATTTTCGACCACTTGCACTTCCACTCGGCTTTCTCAGTACGTTGGGAAATGCGCTTCGTGCATTTTTGCGAGGTTGTAATAATCTTACAAGAGCACAAATAAAAAATATTGCAATTTCTTCACCAGCATCCTACGCGATACGCCTGGCATGACAGGGCTAAGGCGACTGGCTAGTCCTAAGGCTAAACTGCTAGCAAAGTTTCCTGCACTAGGCAGTGTGCGCATGCGCGACCGTCTTTTAATTCCTTTCTTTTTCTTTTGTTGCGTTTGCCTACGCAAAACATTGCGTATCCAGAAAGATCGTCATCAGGGCAACATTTCTGACAATCTATTGTTATTCTCCCCTCCCTTAAGAAGGATTAAGAAGGCCAAGAAAACATTTTTCAGTCTCTCTCGTCCCCGACAGTCGGTGCCAGTCGGTGCCAGCATGAAATGATTTGTATGACCGCCGTATCACAGTGTAAGGCGGCGTTCCTCTTTAATTCTTCATTCTCTCCGTGAGCCGCTTACGACTGCCTTCAGCCGTTTGCGTGCTGCCGCACAATGCTGCGGTTGCCGATCAGTTGAGCACTTCTCTGCTCAAGCTTCGAAATCGCGTAGCATTGCAGAATTTGAAAACACTTGCGGTTGTCCAATCATCCGCCCCCATCAACGGACTGTAGTGCATACTACTGCCGCTGAGCACATAGACACGCTGAACTATCATGGGAAGCAAAGAACAGAGTGAGATGAAGGGTGACCCTGATGACGACGATAATGACATCCCCATATCATTTGTGTCAGGGCGTAGTCGCCGCTACCTGCTATTTCATCCGCTCACTACCAGCGGCGTTAAAACCGTATAAGTCTCAGCATCAGTTTGGCCTCGCTATTGCGTCTGTTCCAGCGCGACGTTCGACTAAAGTTGACCAGAATGGGAGGTAAAAGCATTTATGCTTTTCACCAATTCAGGCAGGCTGAAGCGTCCGCGATGAGTCTAGCTTCTGGATGTACAAACAGAACGAGTTCTCAGGTGGCTTCAGGGCCCTTATCCGCACAAATACGCCCAACACAGAACGAAAGAGCACATCTATCGCTCAAGTATCCTGCGCACCTAAACCGGTTACAGTGAGAGCTGCAAACTACAAGTCTCTCCGAAGGCGGCCTTACTCGTCGGTACGTGCTGTTATCAGTTGTTTTCGTCTACCGTGCATAAAAGAGCAATCAGCTGGCCGTGGCACCGAAACAACACATCTTAGCGTGGCGAAAAATGAGTAACGTCTTTGCCTAAAGCAGCCAGGCAGCATGGTTTGCTTCTTAGTATAGTGAACCACTTAAGCTACTCCTCAAGCTCTAAATCACTCTAAGGTAAGAACCCTTCCCTCACCTTTCAAGACCTTTTATTCTGCAGGGGTGCCGTAAGGGCTCCACTGTACGGCTGATAAGAAAATATCATCATGAGCAGCCTTAATACACCCACTGCAGGGCAAAGGCCTCTCTCATGTCTCTCCAATTAACCCTGTCTTTTGCCAGCGTCATCCACCATTTGCCTGCAAACTTCTTAATCTCATCTGCCCACCTAACCTTCTGCCCTCCCCTGCTACGCTCTTTCTCTTGGAAGAAAATATAGACTGGTTGCTTTTGTCAAAAGACTGTACGTGTCGAACTTAGCCAAATGCTGTCATTTTCCGCCCGAAGCACTTGGGAACCTACCGTAACTACTCGCGCAGTGAACGCGCTCGCATAATGAACGCACCCTATACTTCGACTGTCCAAACGTGCTAATTTATTTCTCCCTCGCGAAACGAGCGCATACACTTCGTTTGGTGTGCAGTTTGCTAATGATGATTGTGAATACCTGCAGGCTCCTGTCTTCTGATGCCGAAACAATGCAGTGCTACTAAGCACCATCTGTAGAATGCCAAGACAACTACACCACACCCCACGTGGCGAACAGACAATGAGAATGCTCCGCGAGTAATCCGAGAACCAATAGAAGCCACGCCTGGTCACAGCATTTCTCTATTTTATCCGCCGTATCAATGATTACACCGACTTGTTCCGGTTCGGCTTAGTTGTGCTAGAGTAAACTAGTTCTGCTTCCTTCGCACAGCTTTATAGACCACTACGCCAGTTATTCGTGCGTTTTTAAAATAAAGGTTTTTGGCTGCGTTCTCGAGCGCAAAAGCCGTGCTGACGAGTGCTTTTTGCTTTATGTAGAATGTGAATCGTGCCGGATAAAGTATTTGTCTAGTATAGTAATTGACCCATTTTCTGCGCTTGAAATCTTTTTCTGGATTTTTATCCGGGTAATGAACGCACCCCCAATCTTTCAAACAGCTTTCAGAAGAAAGTCTGTTCATTATGGGAGTACATCCGGTAGTTTATCAAGGCACATCGCAGCAATTTTAATTCAGCGTGGATGCTTTTCTTCAGTATTTTTCAAAATCTTAGTTACAATGTTTTACCCTCACTTCCTCGTGAGAAAGCATCCCCGTGGTTCTGCACGCTGCGTCATGAGACGTCGGAACGTTCGAGTCCGACTAGCCATTATACTATCCAGTAGGTCGAGCTATTTTGTGGAATATATTCGTATGGCATGTACGGCTTAACGTTTCGAAGCGGCACATGGGCGTCTATGAGGAACGCCGTAGTGGCGAGCTCCGGATTAATATCGACAAGCTGGTGTTCTGTTACGTGCACTGACTACGCGCAGCATACAGGTGCTTTTTTTTTTGTGCATTTCGCCTCCATCAAAATGCTGCCACAGCCGCTGTAGCACGACGACGAATTGTGTAAAAAAATGAGGAAGACTAGACAGCCGTCTTGCATCTGTGGTATCCGGCAGAGACAGCCGCCACCGAGCTTGAAGTGTGATTGTAGTCAAAGAGCGGACTGCCAGGAAGCAAGCGCAGCGATAAAGCGCGTTTAAATCCCGCACCACGCTTCTACAGATCAAGCCTGCTCCGCATATGCGGAGCAAATAAAGTAACAGACATGCTGATGCTGGTGGAAAGCGCCACCTTGCTCCGTCGAAGATTACCATGTCGACTGACCTTAATCAGACCCTGAAGACCCTAATAATTATTTTCGGTGTTTTCACAGCTAGACTGTTTTGGCACCCAATGAAGTCTGGACTCGCACACAGAAAACAATGTATACCTGGGGAGCGTCGAAGTTGACCGTGTTTTCCTCATTGTGAAATTCCATGTACGCGACCGATTAACACCCTTAGCTTGGCGTCACTATTCACCCATGAATAAGAATTCAATACGGGCACTAAACAATAGACACATGACGGCAGAGAAAGCGAAGCTCGCTATGGCGGCTGGATGGACAGCAGCGCGAGCGACAGCGATGTGAACGTGCCCGGAAGGCAATGAACGTGATGGGAAAAATTTCCACTGGCTACCCACAGTTACTTTGAATGCAAATACGTGTATCACCCACGTCTTGTGGCACAGTGCGGAATGCAAGTATCGGAGTTCCGGTTTTACTAGGTCGGAAACCATGCCAGATTTTTCCGTCACCCGTCAAAAATATTTTGACACACCGTGTTGTCTCAAAGCCTGGTGGGAATTATTCAAAAATACAGCCAGCAGCGGCGTTCTCAGCTACTTTCGCTGCTTTCCCGTGATGTAGAGTAAGTGAAGAAAGTAAATTGTCAGTGTCGCGCAGCGATCACACATGCATTTTTTTTTTGCTTTTGGTGATTACCTATGCAATTTCTTGAGCCCGCTGAGAAAGGAATGAAGGCGTAAGGATGACGACTGATGCAGTTTTCTGGCAAAAAACGGCTGGGATCGAATCTCTCTGGGTTCGGGTACACGTCCGGATCCCGATGGAGTGCGTAAATGAAGACATCTATTGTTGAGCCCTTGGGGATAGTGTAGTCACCTAGAGCAGAAAGGAGATATTAGTTTATCATATTCTCGTCATCTGTACTTTCTCATAGTATACTAGGTAATGTTTTATATTCGGTGCACTGGAGCAGTAACACATTAGTCCGCGTAGTAAAAGTAGTCCTTCAAAGATAATTACCTAGTTTGAAGTCTTCCACACTCTCACGGCCAGTAATAGGAACAGACGGGAACAACCGTTGACATTCCTATACAAAGAGGAGACATGAGTGCTTGCGGTATTACGACGCCTTTAGTACCAGCAGAAACACTGGTCAAAGCAGAATTATACTCGAGAATTGTGCATGAAAACAAAAAAGAACATATATAGTAATACGTCAATACATATTTATTAATCTGAAGACACTGCAGACCATACATATACATGGGATAGTGAGGAGGGGCATCTGTTGCAAAATCTAAATTCACAATAACAAGGATATGAGAGTATAAAAAGAATTTGCATACAAGCGAATGGACATGAAGCGATAAAAGCAACAAGACAGGAAATTTCATAAGCAGCAAAATAAAATCAACAAGACAAGAATTCACACGTGACAATAACGCTTGCTGGGAAAAGTATGCGAAAGCAAGCAATTCCATTCACTGATAGTTCTGGGGAAAAAAATTGTTTAAAATTGTTCGTTCTCGCGATGCACAATATTCGATACTACGCATTGTGCCTCGTTATTAAGACCCCGTTAATATAGACGACTGGAACAATAGAGAATTTTTCTAGGGACTAAACTTTTCCAACGTATTTACGCATCTTTAATATCGAAGCTTGTTGTCCGGGCAATGGACACGAGTAAAATGCACAGAGCCCGCTGGGCCCCACGTATTTGTGTCACTTAATATCGTGACACAAATCGTGGTTTCACACCTCTCACCATTTGCCGAATTACATGAATGGCTGTAACGAAAACTCTCTCGGCAGAGTGTGCTACACAGCAAGCCCATTGAGCAGCTGTCAGCCGACTCAGCCGTGGGGTCGTGGAATGTGAACAGTCGTTGTAGGAGCCTGGTCATCTTCCCATGAGACGCCATCAAGCGCATCACACATAGATCACTGGGCGCGTGAAGCTGCGCCACTATATTTCAAACACTATTGCGACCAGAATATCAGGCTTGGGGCTCTCAAAATTGTGCCTAATTTCAACTTCACTGACCACCATTATGCACAAAAGTAGACCCTAACGAAAACATTTTTTTGCGGTGTTTTTTTCGCAATCCGTTCATACGGACGATTCGCTTTATGGATAGTTTTGCTCGGGAACCAAAATGTCCATATTGATGAGGCACGACTGCATATCCTGAACATATGTTTTACAGGGGTTTAAAGTGCCAAAGCGGCTCAGGCTATGAGAGACGCCGTAGTGAAGGGCTCCGGAAATTTCGACCACCTGGGGTCCTTTAACGTGCACTGACATCGCACAGTACACGGGCCTCTAGAATTTCGCCTCCATCGAAATTCGACCTCCGCGGTCGAGATCGAACCCGCATCTTTCGGGTCAGCAGCCGAGCGCCATAACCACTGAGCCACCGCGGCGGCTAAATTCTAAACATATTAATCAAACATTCTAATACTCTCAAATATTCGCGATGGCATTTTGAGTAAGAAAATGCTGGCAAATGTATGCAAAGAAATGTCATACTGTTCCGGAAATTCAGCCACAGAATTAGAAGGTAAAATTCCAGCGTTTGTTTAATGAGTGAGATAATTTTGGTACAAAATTGCTAAGGCCCAATTTTTAATTATACAGGAGAGAAGTGTAAGTCTGGGGTTTTGAAAAAAA
Organism: Amblyomma americanum; assembly: GCF_052857255.1. Classification (NCBI taxonomy): domain Eukaryota; kingdom Metazoa; phylum Arthropoda; class Arachnida; order Ixodida; family Ixodidae; genus Amblyomma; species Amblyomma americanum. The sequence goes on from NC_135497.1 coordinate 218,074,490, forward strand.
ATACTAATCCTTCTTCTGCTTACCTTTATAACACAGTCAAGGTATTTCAGCTCCTTCAGGTTTTCGGATGTTATGTCATTTCCTGAACAGTCTTCTAAAATCAAGTCTAGTTCTTCCTGAATTTTCCTTTGGTGATCCTGATGTAATCCGATCATATACAGTGACCAAGATATCGCTACCGACGTTGTATCGTGGCCCTGGATGAAAATAAACCATCAGAAAAACACTCGTTAGTTATGAATATTTTTTTTACATAATCAAACTGAATCGCGGCTGCAAAGAAAATTCTTTGATAATCTCCAACGGAATAACAGCACAGCACCACTGTGCGATTGCAGGCGACATTAATCGGTTGATGCTCAGGTCTAAATTTCGCTTTAAAAGATAATACGCACAACCTGCGAAGTGCAATCCTTTTTTCCAAAAAAATTAATCACAATCATTTCCTGAATAACAGTTTTCAGTAATTTCTTCTCCTAATCTTGCGCGATTTTCACGTGGCTTAAGAGCTAAGTGCTTGAAAGTTGCGCTAAGTAAATACGGGATTTCACTTTTGCAATGAAATCATTTGTTTTCATAGAGTCGATGCACAGCGAGGGCCGCGCACTTTGAAGGGCCCTGTCATTTTGTTCCCTTTTTTGTGAATGTCAGACCACCCGTGCAAAACATGTCACGCCTAACAATACGCGACATGTTTGCACGCTTTTCACCCAAGCGGAGACAAGTACCTCAAACATAAACGTGTCCACTTCTTCTCTGATGTCGTCATCGGTGAAAGAAGTGTCGTTTTCAATGCTGTAGCGAAGAAGAGTGTCCAGGAACGTGCACAGCCGCTTTCTATTGTAAACGCTTTCTTCTTTCTCCTCCACAAGGTTGCCTTGATCTGTGCTTTTAAGTTCTTCCCTGCGCTTTTTAATCACCTGCAACATTAATGCGCCAGTCAGTACCACAAGAACCATCATTCTCCACATGACACGAGCATCCTGAAAATATCAGCACAATAGTTGGCTGCTAACTGGATTCCCTTCCTTACCTTCGCGGTGAAGTTGTGAACGATGTCTGCGCTTTTCTTGTACTCTTTCCCACCAGCAGTTCGGAAATAAATCGCGTCGAGCAACAGCCACGGCATCTGAACTCGAGAACTGATCTGACTGGACAAGCTGTAAAGGCGAAAGAAGCACGTAGCCAGTTCTTAAATGGCACGGTGGTTTTATATGGCGGTAACGTCACGAAGCTTTGTAGGCTCAGCGCAAGATCTTGGGAATGGTTCATTTGCAACCTAAATATCGTGAACACATATGGTGCAGTAAAAAAATATAGAATAATAGAAACTGCCTGAATCGAACACAGAATCGCTACGACGCTTACTTCTTCCCCTTGCAGCTGCAATTTGAGTTTTGAGTTTCGTTCGTGTCTTGTTGCGCTACAACACAGGTTCTCTCAGAATATCAAAACACTGCGCGATGTGTCTAGCGCGCTCATAAACGCTGAATCGATTCCGCGTTGGCACAGCACGTTTAAGTCAGTAGCCTCAATACTTACTAATGAACAGCTCGAACGTAAGACCGACAGTGCTCTTCCTCTTCCTCCGGAAAAACCCCCATGATGGTCTCTAGACGTTTGGAAAAGCACAGGTAAAGGTCACGCTTTCTGCACTGGGTGCGCAAGCAGAGAGAGAGACCGTACCGAGTAGAATGCTCAGCGTGCACTCAGCCACCAGTGGCACAATGTCGATCCAAGGGTCCGTTGAGCGCTGCAGTATCTTCTGCACTAAACCTCGAGCCCTTGCGTTCATCGGCTGAACGAAGGAGTCGAGAATGCGAAAGTGAAACGCCGGAGTCAGCAGGCGCCTCCTCGTCTTCCATTTTTCGCCAGAACTGGAAGAGGGACGGAGTGCAAGTGCGAGGACAGTTTATAAACAGCCGTTTTTAATCCAGTTAGAGTTGCATTTTAATGCTTCGTTGATACCCGACATTTTGAGCATTCATTCGCACGTACGCATGTGGTACTGTAGATTCAAACAGAAAATGTACTGTTGCAACAGTGCAAAAAAATAAGCTTTAGTATGCAGGCCATTCCCGGCACGTAGCGTCTAAGAATAAAAATCATGCACGCTGCAGAAGTCGTCTAGTTAGATGCAAAGGGAGGGGACAATAATAAAGAGCTCAAACAGAGTTAATAAAGGCTTTTGACGTCGAGGCTGGTAAAAGCAATGGCAACAAAAAGCGGGTTTAGATGAACAACAATTCTGCTTCACGCTAGCTGGGAAAGTTTCTGTGAGCACCAATTGCGACGGTGCTTACAAGAGTTTCGTGCTTAAAAGTTGAGACATCTGAAATAGTTTTTGAAAGGTTGCTCTTAAAGGGACATTGAGTAGAAACAGAAGTTGGCCTGTATCGATAGAAAACTGCGTTCTAATCGCAAAGAGCGTAATCTGTCACCGAAAGCGGAGCTTTTATAAACTAAATACGCCCAAAAAACAGAATATAAGCGTCGCCATCACCAGCAGATTTCTTAAGCACAATACGTGCGTCGACACCGGCTTTTGTACACAGATCCCGGAAGCTACGCTACACTGCCATTCACTTCACAGCGGCGGCAACGCGTGTTTCTCAGTAAGTCGGGAGTTTCAATCAAATCGTGCGAAGTTTTGAATGCAATTTTCTCACAGATAAGTCCGTCTCTTGCTGCCCGACAAACGGCAACGTACCCAGAAGGAGCCAGAGAATCAGTTTTTTTACCGAGAAAAAAAAATTTGATGAATTTCTCCTTACTGCCTCTTTAACTTGAAAATTGAGGTAGTACCTACAGTCGTTCTGCTGAGGCATTTTATTGCTATGCCTCTTTGCTATGGAGGCCGTTCTTTATCATTTACATGTCATTTTTTTTTATTGCGGTATTCATAACAGCGTCACAGGGCTGTCGAGCAGCCTTTCAGACAGAAGCACGATGTGTGACTGAAACTGTCCCTGCAAGGCCAGACAAGAGCTTTTGAAACGACCCATAATCGCTTGCTTCTGCGAGCTACCTGAAATCGGTACATGCAGTTAACGCGTCGACTGAATTTAAGACAGAAAACAACGCATCTTGCATTTAGAAGTCGCGTGCGTCAGAAAACGGTAGTGTAATCACTGTGATGCTAGTGGAACTACTGCCAAGCCCAGGAAACCTTCACAAACTCTTCTAGTTTGCATGGCTACCACCAAAAGCTACATGGCGCTGAACACTAAAAATCACCCCGGTAATTTTCAATCTTCGGTACGTCCCATTAATACTCCGTGGTTGTCGCGAATAGATGGTGCGACCGCAGGACACATTTTATAGTCCAGATTTTGCAGCGGTGAGGAAGTTGGCCACGATAATCAGCATGTTCGGGCAGAGTCACTCGTGATGTCGACACTAGTTTCCTCGAAATTAAAAGTTTAAAACATCCCAATTAAGTTAGGCACTCTTCGCCACTTGCGGCCAACAAATGGCGCTACTTGCTGAATGTCCAGGAAAGCTGGGCACGTCTATAGCTTCTGCACTATGATTAGCATTTCTCCAGCTTGAATGTGGGCCTTAAAACATTTAAAAAACGGAAACAAAAGATTACATATTTTATATGCAGTGTATTACCTTGTGAGAAGACCAGTGCCTAACCATGAATGCAAGACTTCATAGTCGACAGATTTTTCCATTGTGCTTTTACTGTTGAGCACTATCTAAAGAGACAAAGAGCAAAATTATGAACAAAAATGCGGCAGTGAAATCATTGCGCACACAAATAATGTTCAGAGCTTTCCACAGATTCTTGGCAGCATAGCTGCTGATGTCAACTGTATGCACTTTTATCACATTGACTACGTCCACTAAACTCCCCCTCATTTGCATTCGCCTAATGGTGAACCGGAACGTCACTGGCACTCCACCTGCTGCTCATTAAAACGGGCCTACGTATTATAGACCACAAAATTGTACGGGATGCGTGTTCTCGGAAAAAAAAAAACTTAGGGGGCACCTAAAGAATTAGGTGCCCCTCTAGATTTTTTTTCCAGGGTTTGACGCGACAGCGTTAATGAGTTAACTGCCATATGTGTTGAAATGACCATTTCCTACTTCACATTCACAGATCGCTGGGAGCCCTCATACCACTCCTGGCGCAGAGGTGCTGCGGTTAAGCGATGCGCCACAGCCCAGCAGGCAGCTGTTTCACGCACAGCCACCGGTGGGGCTTGTGAAACCCAGGTTGCTCTTGCGGGCGTCCTCTCGAGACCATTAATTCATTTAACTGCTACCTGCCACGATGTACAAGTTGTAATGACGTCATACGGTCACGTGACCTATATCAGGCACCGCATTCCATGTGCGTGCTGCGACCTTTCCGGCTGCGAGGCTTGAAACGATCGCCAACGCCGACGCCAGATATTTTTATTCCGACACGGGGGTACTGACGCTCTCAGGTTAAATTTTGTTGCCCAGCCTCGAGACCCGGCCCCCTCGTAATGTTACTAGTTGATTGAGCATGCTTGTTCCTTCACACCTGCAGACTTTTCAGGCTAATGGCTTAAGTAATTTTTTTCCGCCCACCCACATCCTGCAAACTGATTTGGCCGTTAGTACGCTTGTTGATTGTCACTGATGCTAGTCAATGGCGCTTCCTAAACTCTCTTCGTCATTTCATCAATTCCATCTACAAACGGCAGTAAATTTTGCTGATGCTTTAAAAAGGGTGAAGAGAGAAAACTGAAAACGTTCCCTGTCTCTCAGCGCACAAATCAACATCCGCTGTCTATGAGGGCGCAGTCCTCCGGCATCGCGGCAGTACTTGTTACGTGAAATTAAAGACGCAGGTAACGACTGAAACAAAAAAAAATGTTGCCAGTCGTTCGCGAATGCTACGGAAACTAGGAGCCAATCAATTTAGCACGTGTTTTGCTGTAGGCCGTGTTTCGCTGTAGCACATGTTTCGCTGTAGCCGGTCTTTCGTTCTAATCGGTGTTTCGTCCGCAAACGGCTTTACACCAGGTGGAAGGTGGAGATGGATGTTCGGGAATATGTCAATAGTGCACGCATACGTACTGCTGTCTGAGAAATTCGTCTTTTTCTCTAGCGGTTCCTTATTACTTTCCCCATTTTGTTACCTCCGGCTGTGGTAACTAGGCAAAATATGTCACACTAATAGATCGCGGCGAGTCCTCATGCCACAACCGGCGCAGGGGTGCAGCGGCTAAGCGATGCGCCAATGACCCCGCAGGTGGCTGTTTAAAATATACAGCCAGTGGCTTGTGAGATCCACGCTGCTCTTCCGAGCAATTCGGAGTATGAATAGCTCCCGCGAGCCTCATTTTTGCACAGACAGTTTTTTGCATGTGAGCCAGCTGTTGTCCGAGACATTTTTACTTTTGCTGAGTCATTCTTAGTCAGGCAGCTCCCTCCTCACTCCTACCAGTGGATAGGGGAATGGTTGGCCGGTGTAGAGGGAAATCTCCTAAGCACCACCTGCTACGGTGGCCGGTAGAGGCTTCATTCCGACGCCGTCTTCCGTCGTCCGTCATGGCCCTCCCAATGGTCTGGCATTTAAACATGGCCTCGGCTAACTCCAGGAGAGGTCACGGGATTCACAGAAAACAATCGCAAATCAAAAGCCTAGGGAAAGAAAACGGGAAGCGCCTATTCACTCTTGATACCCAGAAAGAACGCCAGCTTCGGCGAGTAGCCAGGAGCACGACGGCACAAAGGTCCGTCGAAATCTGTGCCGGTAGGGTGCGCGGAATCCCTGGGGTGGCTGCTTGAAAAAGCTGCACAGATTCATGGTTGATGGTATCAAGATATGGATGGTGGTTACTGGCGTTTGGAAGGGCGCATGTGCACACCGCGCTTACTGCAGTGTTAGGTATTCGTGGACTACTTCATAGGATTCTGTTGGACGCGGACGCAGAAAATCATGTAAACAGTTGATCGCTTCTCTTTCATATTAGTTTGATTTTGTTTTATGAGATTGAACGCCCTAAAGCGAGTCAGGTTATGAGGAACGTCGTATTAGAGCGCTTCAAAAAAATTTGCACGCCTAGGGTTCTTCAACTTGCATTGACATCGCACTGTACACGGGCCTTTAGCATTTCACTTCTGTCGAAATGCGACCGCCGCGGCCGGGAACGAACCTACGGTCAGCAACCCAGCACCATAACCACCGAGCCACGGCGGCGGCTTCTTTCATACTGGAATGCAAGCACGTATAAATAGCGCACTAACGCTACCGAGTGAGCTCCAGCGGTGCAAAACTGTTACTTTCCGTTTCACGTTTCTCCACCGTTCAACGAACATTCCGCTGAATGTTGCCAAAGTTTGGCGGATGTACAGCAAGCCATTGACACATATCTTACGCGATACCTCAGGTGGTCGATCGTTTTTAGTTTCCCATAGGCTTCTTAACGGTGCTTTAATTGAGCAGTTCGACTTACTGTCACTGAGAAAAATTTCTACAGACCAGTTTTTGAGACAAATTTTTCAGCCGACCCAGTTCGGCCGCTTCTTCGTTTAGTTTTGTCTGTGCGTTTGTGCATGTTGAGATTTTCAAATACATTTTACAACATACCCTCTGCAAAATAGACAGTTTCCAGCTGGATCTGCGAATACTCGTATAATTTCAACAAAAAGTCTTCTATGAAACTGTGGTGAAGAAAAATTGCCACATACCTCAAGGTAGTCTGCTCTGAAGACTGCAACTGTAGGGTGTGGTCCAATATAGAAGCGAAATAGACCATGCTTGCGGAACATATGGTAATACGCAATCCGTACCTCCAGCATGGCTGCAAGTTGCATGAGAATAAAGGAATGTATGGTATCTTTTACCGCAAGTTCTACTCGCTGAACTAAAGTGCGAAGCTCCAAACTCGAAGAACTCTTGCTTACGAACACTTTAGCGACGAACTAAACATGAATGTTCCAGACAGTGTTTCGTTAGAGTGCTGTAATTGTACAGCTTTGACAAGCCTATGCCAAGCTTGGAAGAAATGATTTGTTGCCTTTAAGCTCGTAGGGATGGTACATGAAATATAATCCAGGGCTCGAAACCAATTTAATTAATGAAGGCGCTCATGGCAACTCCATGAAATACACAGAATGGAGCCAGGCATTCAGCGGCCTGGCTTCGCGAAGGAGCCTCGCTAGTAAACGATGCTCCTGTATTCGAGACTATTACGAAGAGTTCTACTAAGCCTCTCAAACTATTTTAAAATCGCCCAAGAAAGTAACGCAACTACCATTTCGGAGTTCACGCTGAGACTTTTCATTTAGGGCCAACACAGGTTAAAGATTCCATTTTACCTCTGATTTTAAACATGAGTGCTCCTTTATTGCACATGAACTTTAGCGTGCGACTAAGTCGAAGCAACAATAAGAGAAAAGACGATTTTACAAACGATGTTATACTACAAGTATCCAGCTTCCTGTAACGAAACTGCTTAAAGTTTGAAAGTGTTTCCTTACGAAGAATTATACAGGCCGTTTTTCCTTTTTATTCTATTTCACAGTTACATAATATGCTTCAAAGCTCATGCAATTTTATGCATGAAATTCAGTCCGGCCTTCAAACCTCATTGCCTGAAAATGTTTCGCAACTAATAGCATCTTCAGCTTACCGCTAAAAAACACGGCAATAGATTTTTCCCATGTTACCTTATGAGACAATCAAGCGGACTGAATCCTCAAACTTCACAAACTCTTGCTGCACGGTATACGGGTAAACAAATTGTTTCCCGCCAAGTGGGATAAGTCACCCGAATTAAAGCAACAGCAGGCTAGAACAGTTATTCAATTTCATAAGGTCAATGCCTTCTGAATATAATAAAAGTAGAAACAAGGGTTTACCACTATCTTTCATAACGTTTACTCTGGCAGTACTTTAGAGCTCTCCAATGAGTTGTGGAATGTGCGATGCAAATTGCCTTCATTTGTACACATCAGAGCGTCCGCATACCAACAGTCCCTCATAAAAAACCGTCCGACCCGTCTATCACGAAAATCAGATAGTAAAGCTTTCAAGGGCACTTTTCGGCACTCCCGGGACTTTTGTCTCCATCACCTATTACTTGTTAGAAAGCTTGGAAATCGTTATAAATATCAGACCTGGGCAACAACATCTTCCAATCTAAAAGGAGGAATACCAACAGGTGTACTGGCGTGAACAAAAAGAGAAACCATGGAAGGGGAGGAAGCGCTATGTTATGGCGCGTGCCTGTTGTCGACATATGCGCAGTGCACCCTCCCTAAGATGCTGGCCTTTTTGCACAGGCATTTTGGTCGTACATGCCTTTTTTGACAGACAAGCTGCAAGGGAGCGCTCTTCCCTTCCAGCACGCGCAAGCCGTTTTATCAGTCACACTCCGTCGCAAGTAACTGTCGCAGCAGTACTTTGCGCGTAGGTTCTGCATTCTGTCTAAACCAACGCAGAGCTCCCACTTGACGGTGGGTATTCCGCCGTGACCATGCTGTAAGGCGAAAGTTGTAGTAGCCGGTTTGTCGTGCCGAGCTGTATATCCCTCAAAAATGGCGCCGCATTTGCAGGTCACCTAACGATGACCACGGATCGTTCAGCTTAGCTTGCAAGATGCTACACAACGCAAAATTTTTCGCCGCGCTGGCTGTTCACGAACTGCGGCGAGCCGGATTGTACGCGCACAACCGGCGCCTACGGGCAAAGTTATAACAACTCGAACGCGGTAACTCGTTTGCTCAGACAGCCTGCATCTGAGGAAGTGCAGAACGGTACCTTGCGGATTTTCTTTCGAAAAAAAGCTGTGTCCGTCTAAAGATGCATTGGCGAACAGGCGACCATATTAGGAAGGGTGCACTCAGCATATCTGCAATAGAGTCACTGGATAAGTTTTCAGAGAATCGCGATCCCCCTTTCCCCACCACCGGATTTTTAAGCTTCATGGCTGCCCCTGCCTGAAATTGCTTCAGTGATTCCCTGTGTATGTGCCTTCGCAAAGTTGTTGAAGCGATACAATCAACTTTACGTTGTTGGCAGCTAACTTCGAAGATATTATGAACTGAGAGAAAAAACAAGAAAACAGACGGAAAACAATAATTTTCGTACCTCATTGAATCAGCCCCTTGCGTATGCGCGTGGGTCTTAGAGAAAAGCCCATAGGCTTTTGGAAGCCTGCAGCTTTAAGAAAAGTCTGCAAATCCAAGCCCTTGCTCTTTTGACAAGACTGGGTTGCGGGGGCCGTATTTCTTCCAAGCTCAACAGCGCAGGGAAAAGGAACGCAGTATTCCAACCTGTCCAGCGGCTCTAATCTCGACAACAGACACGTGCTGTCAGATAGCGCTGACAAGCAGTTCTGCCACCGTTTCCATTGTCTCCACTTCTGAACACCTTAAAGCCGGCCTACGTGAATCAGAGGCGATCGAATGTCATTAATGCGAAATCAATAGATGACTCATCGACACGAAAACCCGGCGTTGCCCAGAAAGTGGCGGCGTTACAAAACTTGCGATTGATCTAAATGTGTGATGCCATCAAAGGCAGAAAATACGAAATGTTAACCAGTAATAATCAGTACCAGCACTTTCAACTGAACGAACTACAACGAAAAGAATACAATTAGAACATAATTTGATTAAAATTAGAATAGGAATGAAATAGAACTGGAACAAAGTTGAAATGGGTTTGCAAAGTTTTGCATTTCTCGCACATAGGTTCTGCAAGTGCCCCGTAAATTTAAGTTTCCTTCCCCCTCCCCCCAAAAAAAGTTTATAGTTTAGCACTACCTAGCTGTTTAAATGCCCGGAACATCTGCCACTGGTCAAAGGTTCCGGGCAACAAGTAAACGCCTAGCCTTGGCAGCTGGCGTGCGACCTTTCGTGTCTCACGACGTAATAGACGCCGACACTCAACAGTGCTTGAAGTTTTCATTTTGTCGCTCAAGAAACTGCATACAAAGCCCCACCCTAGAGCATGTTGTCAAGAGCGAACGCGGACCGTTCAATCCTCACAAGCTTTGTACTCGAGGGGGCATCATACGGAGGCAAAACAGAAGGCGTACTGAGCATGTGCAAAGTCATTGCGGTCCACAGCCGTTGAGTCGTGCTCAGCTTGGTAGCTTTTTGTAACCTACACGAAACTTGGTTTTACGTTGGGCATTCAGCAATGTGCAAGCTTTTTTTGCCCCTTTGCGTCAATTAGCGGACGCCTTAAACGCCACACTGCGTTTTCGTCAACACGAAGCCCGGCATTCCTGAATACGTGCTGCGATAACCAGCCGCGGCTTGAATTCAATGCGCCGAGCACCTACTTACTACTGGTTTGGCGTATGTACGTCGCCACCGCGCCGCTTCTACCGGCGACGTGTTAAAAGCCCGAGAAAAGGGGAGCGAAGCAGTCTCGGAAGCACTCACACACATTGTACGGCGTTTTGTTCTTCACGGAACTGGCGTGCCTATGCTGCTGCACGACCCACCGGAGCGGTATATCCTCGTTTGGGCCGGGAAAGCAGCGGAGCCACTTCCAGGTAGCGCGCCTCGCAGCGTGAACTGCGCCGAGAACCGCGACAGCCAGACAGGCAAGCGCCAACGAGGAGCTGAGCACGAGCCAAACGACCGCCCGCGTTAGCAAGGCGAACATTGTCGTACACTATCGAAGCAGACTGCGGCAGCGGCACCCCGCCGCTCGCACGCCGGCAGCAGCGAAACTGCTCGCGCATGCGCGACGCAGATAACCGTCCAGTCTCTCTCTCTGACCGTCCCTTGATTTCCGCTCCTCGACAGGCGGGAGCAAGTGCCACTGTCTACGCTTGGGCGCGCGTGCCAGCGAGCTCCTTCGCATGCCGTGGGAAAGCTTCCAACACCTGGAAGATATTTCTCCTGCTGACTGCATATTAGGTCGTAATATCAGCGGAGCGCTTAATGACCGGACATGTGATAACGAAAAAGCTGTGTTTAACCTTGAGTTTTGTTCTGTTCAGCGCTGTGCGCAAGCTTTATTACGCTTGTAATGATGACTGCCGCCTTTGAAGATTAGGATTTGTAGTTTCGTGATAAGCCGCAGCCATTTGCGAGTTTTCTGCTGTGTGGTTTTAAAAAAATTAATTGAAAAGTGGTCGGCATCGTTAATGAGGGCAACCTTGGTTGACCATTTGCTGTGAGATGTTGAGCCAGCAACCCGAAATGGGCCTTCCTTCTGCGTATATTGAAATTCGCATCGCAGAAGAAAACTAGAAATAGCAGCGGGGAATTTGCGACAGCTGTCTGTCGTGTTTCAATGTTCGTGTTTCTATATTTTATTTTGATACAAAACATAAAATGATTATTTTGTTCTAGATTGTAACGGAATACTAATCTAAAGGTTTGCTTTCTAACGGTTATATCACTTCTTTTTATTTATTTACTTTAGCAATTCTGAGTTAGCGCCTTTCCGCCTTCCTACCTTAAGTTGCGATAGGAGTAATGTAAAAATTATAAAACTGTAAAAAGTGATTGATAATATAACATAACCCACTGTCCAAAATAAAGTTACCATACAGACACCAATTTATTCGTGAACAAAACGAAAGTGATGAAGAGATAATTGGAAGAGTGAAATTTTATGACGGTCACTGCTTTATAGAATTCGTTTTACTGACAATTTTCTAGCTTTTCTTAAACCTGAAAGAAAAGCTTTCAAAAGCAGCAGTCTGGCAGCGGGTTTTGTACACCGTGTTTTCCTGTAAACAGTTCATCCTTCACCTTGCAGGAAGATAACATATGTTATATCTCTCTGCTGTTTCCCAGGACAATGCACCATGGACATTATCAGTTAGCATGGTAAAAGGAAATGATAAGATGAGCTGCCTTCCCAGAAAACCGCTGAAGTGCGTTCAGAATGGCTGCCCACTGCCAGGGTAAAGATCAGTAAAAAGCCACAAAACTCTGTCTTAAGTCCTTGATGCTTATGTTTATTTTTTGTGCTAATGGTCAAGGAACGTAGTGGTGTGTGACAGCTTAAGTAGGAAATATTAATTAGTGACCATACTACAGACGGTTTGCAACAGCTGTTCCTGTCTTTACTTTAGAGATGTAAAATATCCAAGTGTCTAAAATTCTGGCTAAAATCACCAACATTTTTCTAAGCAGGTATATTCGAACATATGCAGGTTATAAAAAATAAAACTAGGAATGCCGCTATGGAAACCTTGTTAAAAGCGGTTTTTGGCATTTCTTATTTGTGCTTTAGTAAGGGTGTCTGATTCTTATTTCTTATTTGTGGTTTTTATTCTGCGCCTTCTATTGTGGTGATGATGCATATGAATAATGAGCAAACGGGACAAGCAGTGCCTTCTAAACAAATTTATTTTTCGTTAACGAGCTCTTGCATGCTGCCAAAAGCAAGTATCATGATGCTTTTTTTGCGAAGGTGAGCTTTTCAGTAATATATCACAGGGCATTATCAAAACAGCGAAAAGATGGGCGAGGTTTCAGCACTTGCATTTTCAATGTAAATGTATGATATTTATTTAAATAATTTCAATCCCGCAATGGCAAATTAATCCCACAAACTGGTGCTTGATCCCGCACCCTACTTGTCATTTTTAGCTACATTCCCCACAGGTACATCATCCTGGTCCACTTACCCCGTACTTTGCACGAACTGTCACATTTAAATTTTCCTATTCCCCGCGTACCATAAGTGAGTGGAATTCACCAGCACAATGACTGATAGCGCATAAGGATTCTGAATGCTATCTGTTTTAGTTGTTCATTTTACTTCTTGCCATTGGATCTGTAAAATGTACATACCTCTGTATTTGATCTGCTTGGATCTGTAATATGATCTGCAGTGTGAAAAAAAATGAAATAGAAAGAAATAAAAGCATTATCTTATTGGAGTGACCGCGATGATGATGCAGATGGCACAACTAAAAGGATCCTATATGAAAGTTCATTTTTCACGAGTTTAGTGTAGCAGAAGCATGAATGCACAACGTATGTAGGCGCAAAGGAACGTATTGAACTTCTGCAGAACTTTTTGGTGTCCCTAGACATGGCGAAACGAATTATATTTTTTTTCATTTTGCGAATTGCAGCTTGTTTTGCATTAGTGTTAGAAATGTCTCTTTTAATTTTGCAGCTATTTTCTCTTTAACCCTTTATTGTTGCGTTCTGCTCTTTTTAAGTAAATATCCTTCCTCCTGCTCAAGGCTCAAAATGTCCTTTGGAAATTGCCACTCATAGTTGATATAAACTGAATGTAAGCCTGGATTTATGTGGCATAAATTTTTTCTTTAGCTCAGAAAAATTACTTCGGTCACAAGGCAACTTTAAGGACCGAAAGAAAAAATAAAAAGACGCCACCAATTCCAGGTGAGACAGAAATCATAGCAAGGAAACCAGGGATATATTTCCGGGTGGTAATATCCTCCTTCGCATCCACGCTCGGAAAAGTAGCGCTTGAACACTATGCTAAATAAATAGGAGACGGCAGGAAGAGTGCAGCACTGCCGACTAAAGCCGATACGAAAACAAGTCGGCCTTTAAAAGAAAAATACCTGGCATCGCGTGTAAACACTACAGGCTAATCAAATTCGGTCTGAGTTTCGAGGCTGAGACTGTGATTATTAGAGGGAGGAGACGCTCGGTTAAATGTAAAGACGCGCTAGTTCACCAAAGCTTCAGACCTGGCAAAGAAACTGGCTTCGCAAGCTTATGGTTCACTACTTTTCTCGAAGTGGTCCCAGGAACGGTATATCACTGCCTACCTTGCAGCAGATTAGCGTGAAGGTATCAGGAATTTTTCCCAATGCCATTCTGCCCTTATGGTGCAGCTATAATAAAACTTACGTGTGACAGGTGACTTCATGCGTGCCTTTAATGTAAGGCATTCGAACTAGAGATTCTAGTCGAGCCTCGCGCCACAAGCATACCCTTAGCCTGGAACCTATTTTTGCACGCACAAATACGTACAAGTTTTCTTTCTTTCCAAGAACAGTTTCTGAATGGAATTCCCTACCACAGACCTCTGCGTTGCTTGCTAATCATTCTTGATATTTTCACTGCTGTATTGTAACTGCATTTTAATGTGTGTCTGCATTGTATATTTTGTGGCATATATGTTGTTCGGTACTTGCTTTTCTTTCCCCTGTATGTATTTCCCTCTCCTGCTTGGACATACAGCATGTCCGCAGTATTCAATAAATACAAAAATAAAATAAACTTCGCTGCAAGAGCGGTTCTTTGATCACACGACATTGCAGCAGATGAAACACAAAATGGCAACGGCGCTGGAACCCGGAGCTGCGCGCCGCCGAGAGAACACAGCGCGGCTAGAGCTGTGAGAAGGTCCCTCACATCACGCTCTGAACTACAGATCATGCTCACGGATCTGAACGGTCGAGACAAACAAAAAAAAAGGCTTATAAAAAAGAGCAGCCGCTCACTACTATCGCATATACACGCAGGCCTTGCTTACTCACCCTTACTGCACGGAAACCTCATACCACCGCAGATGCACCTGTATGCACACGAACGCACCAGACTTTAACTTTGGATATCCCTACTACCTAGGGCTCGTTGGCGTTTGAGAAGCATTCCCTTAAACGTTTGCCGCTCCTCTCCATCATCATGATCATGGATACTACTGCAGGGCATTTGTGGATGCGTGAATGTTCGAAATTTTCGAATAACGGATCGAATGTTGCCCTGTTGAACTGAGCGAGCGTACTGAGTGAACTTAGAAAAACTGAGGAAGAGTTTGCTCCCAGAATACATTAATAGTTTGTTTGTTTTTATATTTAAAAATAATCAGTTTCCTCATGCTGGATGATGACGCGGCTGCAAAGGATTCTCGATAAGCTCAGAAAAACGGCTCCCGCTCTGTATTACATGCTGCCGCAGTCGGCATACGTCGTGGAGTTTAACGGGCCGCGCTGCTTTCCTGTCGAGCGCGAAACCAGACCTGTGGTCTTATCTTATTTGCTTTGACTTTGTGCTATCCTTTTACTCATCGGTGCTATCAATGAGTGAAAGCTTATTTTTCAACGCCCATGAGATCATATTGTTGTTTTATCTCCCTTTGTCCTGATACATATAGCGCTGCGCCGCCGCTTTTACTGTTCGTTCACAGCCCGTGGCAACCAGAACAAATTCATCCCTTCTTTAGCCTTCGCACCGTTCCTTCAGATCGATAAACGTTTGTTCCACAACGCTATGGCACGTAACGAGTGAATGGCGGGATAGGAGGCATCAAAAAAATTTGCAACTTCTCTCGCCGCCGAGACTATAGGCTCCAGCACGAAACGCTTTTCAGGGCAGGCGTAACATATTCTCTGTAAGAGTCATAGATGCTGTCACCGCAGTTTATGATTCAATATCAGCCAGGTGCATGGGAAGGCGTAAGAGTGATTTTCTTTGGCAGCCTTTTTTTTTTCTCGCGTTTACGTGTGATGTGCTTCTGCCGACGTGGTAATGCTGGAGTTCATCTTTTGGGCACCTCTCTGCTCCGGCATCACAACTACGTAGTATTTTATATTACGAAGATGCTTGCTCGCTGCGGAATTATCAAGCAGCATCATCAGTCTGTAACCATAGTGCCTTTGATTACTGAAGCACAGTAGGGAACAGAAGTCTCTGGACAGTGTGTTCCGTCAACGGAGCCGATAGCTCTGTTATTAGCCACAGGCTAATGAGCACACTTGTTGAAGGGAAAGAACAGGATTTTGACATTCACCTCCACAAGTGGTCTCCATCCGTCGGCTATTATCATAGCTATCAGCTCCGTTTAAGGAACACATGGCCTGGAGACTTTTGTCCCCGAGTGTACCCACAGAACGGTCATATAGCGCATAGAGTATGGAGAAAGATGAAGGCTGGCCCATGATGATGATAATTACCTATCCCCTTCCGCTTTGTGTCATTGCGGTAGGCGCCATAATCTATTCCTTTTCAGAGTCGCTACCAACGCCGTAAAAACAGTGCCATCTGTCATCATTACAGCCATTCTTATTTGCGTAACGCTGTTCATGTCTATAAATGCCGGTTAAAAGTATCATACATACCGTTCAGAGTAATGACCGAGCAGTCTTAAGATTCCATCATTCAGGCTACTAGCGACGCACCAGCGGGGGGTCTGATCCAGCTCGAAACAGATTTTCATGTGCTATGTACATAACTAAGCGCTCACCCTGGTATCGTGCAGAATGTGGAGGTCCTCGGAAAGGTGCGTTGTAGCGAGCACAGAATGGTAAGGTCTCGAATAACCTTAAACTTGAAGAGGGAACGAAAGATGCTAGTGTAGAGGAAATGCATTAACGAGCTAGCGGTAAGAGGGAAAATAGAAGAATTCGGGATATCGCTGCAGAACAGACATTCAGCTTTAACTGAGGAAGACGATCTTAATGTTGATACAATGAACGATAATCCGACAACTATCATAACGGAGTGCGCAGTAGAAGTAGGCGGTAGGACGGTTCGACAGGATACTGGCAAGCTATCTCAGGAGACGAAAGATCTGATTAAGAAACGTCAAAGCATGAGGGCGTCTAACCCTACAGACAGAATAGAACTAACAGAGCTATCGAAGTTAATAAATAAGCGCGAGGGTAGCCGACATAAGGAAGTTTAATATGGAGAGAATCGAGCATGCTCCAAAAAAAAAGAAACGGAGGTAGCCAAAAAGCGATGAAGAGAAAACTAGGCATATATGTAAAAACCAGATGTATGCGTTAAGAGACAAATAGGACAATGCCATTAGCAATATGGATAAGATAGTTAAAGTAGCCGAAGAGTTCTACACAAATCTATACTGCAGCCAATGTAATCACAACGTTAATGATAGAGACAGTAGCTCACAGCAATGCCTCATCCCGCCAGTAACTAAAGAGGAAATAAAGAAAGCCTTAAGGGCGATGCAGAGGGGGAAAGCAGCTGGTGAGGATCAGGTAACAACAGAACGGTTCAAGGACGGAGGGGAGATCGTGCTAGAAAAACTATCCACCCTGTATACGCAATGCCTTATGACCTCGACCGTACCAGAAGCTTGGAAGAGCGCAATTATATTCTTAATTCATAAGAAAGGAGACGCTAAGGTCTTGAAAAATTACAGACCGATCAGCTTACTGTCCGTTGCCTACAAGGTATTTACTAAGGTAATCGCTAATAGAGTCAGGGTAACCTTATACTTTAATCAACCAAATGATCAGGCGACTTTCGCAAAGGATATTATTCCACAATAGATCATATTCACACTATCAATCAGATGAAAGAGAAATGCGCAGAAAATAACCAACCCCTATATATACCCTTCATTCATTATGAGAAAGCATTTGACTCAGTGGAAACATCAGCAGTCATACAGGTTTTGCGGAATCAGGGTGTAGATGAGTTTTATGTCAAAATACTGGAAGATATATATAGGAACTGTACAGCGACCATAGTACTCCATAAAGTGAGCAATAATATTCCAATAAGCAATGGCGTCAGGCAAGAAGACATGATCTCGCCAATTCTGCTCTAAGTTCTGCTCTAAGTTCAATTAGGCCTCCTGTCGTCGGTTGGTGCAAACTTGGTAACCTTGCAACGTATACCATTTTTATGTGGTAGATCTCAGTTTAGTGAAGTCGGACGCAACAGCATGCTTTCGCAAACTGTTTGTGTTAGGGCATTACTATTAAAAGCACTATTCAAATATTCTTCCATCACTTAAAAGTATTGTATACAACCCACTTGCAAAATATCCAATTCCTAATAAATTTGGTCACTTCGCTGTTGCAACTGTTTTAGTTTTGTTGGGAAAAGCGAGCTGATGATATTTTATTTGGCCTTGAAAAATTACTATAGACACACTCATAGCAACTTCGGCATAAGCTGGAGCTGTACAAACAAACGGACCTGACAGCTCTGGTGGCCGAGTTGGCATGCTAAGCCAAGTTCTTTCCTATTAACCCCACTCATATACAGTATGAACCAAAACCCCAAGCAACGCCTCGCGCGTTAGTGGCCACATCTTCAGGATCATAGCCCCCGTGCTCATCTGTCCTCCCATCGGGGCTGATGTGTTGTCCTTGATGTGTTGGCTACGTCGCATCAATTGGTCACATAAAAAACATCGCTAGGGTTTTGATCCAGACTACCCTTTAACCCCTCCCCAAGGCCTCTCTTCCTGTTTCCTATTATAACGATGTTCAACTTTCAGTAAAATGTTGTTTTGATCAATGAGCTTTCACTCTGTGTACCAAGTTGAGGCCCGTGAAAAACTGAGGGTAGCTAAATGCACGCATGACACCGTAATTCACAATGGCGAAAAACGCTGCTTTATCTGCATATTTTAAAGGGCTATTCCTGTGTACTCTCACTTGCTTCAACTAAGATTGTTTACGTGTGTACGTAATAAACTACTGCTTTTAATCTGTTCTAAAGAAAGACAGTTTTGGACTTCTGGGTCCGGGGCCAGACCGTTAAGTGGTTATCCGGCCGTTACACGAGCTCTTACGATGCAATCGCGACTACACCAATAATTTCTCTGGATTCAATGCATGCTATAGAAAACCACTTTTTTGAATTTTACAGCGCCACAAGCAGTCAATCTGTCAAGACATTATACCAAGAACGCGCCGAGTAGCAGGCACCCGCGAAGGCTCTAGAACGAATCACGAACGTAGCAGTTCTTGGTTCGCTCTAGAGCTTCAGAACAATAAAATTGCTTAAGAAGAAAGAACGTTGCACAAGGTGACAGCTTTCATGGATGGTTCGACATCAGCGTCTTTTCATATGGAAACAAAGAAGGCGCTGTGGAAAGGTTGCGCGTCATTTTGTTTGCCATCTGCCCCTTAGCTTTTGTCACCTATTATCGCTATTGTAACCAGAGCAAGAAAGGAGCAGATACCTCCCAATGCGCGGGTCCAAGCCAACTGTCTTACCTTTACGAAGACTCTCTTTTTCCAGTTGTTCACGGCGCTTCATCGGTTCTGACGCCTACAAGCTTATAAACATTCAACATTACAACTAAGTGCTCCTTAATGCAGATGAAAAAGAAGCTTTGTTGGTAGTTACATAAATATTCACGCCACAATTTATTAAACGGAACTTATATTACACATCAGGGCACGCCCGATCACGAGCGACCATTTGCGAACACAGCAACACGGCTCAGGTCGGATTAGGCTGTGTTAAGGCGCCCCTCGGGAAAGCACACACATATATATGTATATTATATACACGAGTGACCTAAAGGCTTCCACTTGTTGAAACATGTGCAACTATCTCTCACCCACAGCGTGGCTGTGCCTATTTCTTATCTAAGCTTACCGGTTTTGTGTTCGTAGAGACAGGAACGAAGCGCCTAGGAGCCTTGTCTATGTACAGTAGACTAGTAGTCATTATGAGCACCGCCGATCCCAATCGACAGCCGTTATAAGCTGTAGATGGGACAGCGCTCCTTAGGATTATGCGTGCTTACAGAACAATGTCTTGTGATGAATAACAAAAACATGTGCTCGTAAGTTAAACACTGGTACGTCACTGAAGTTAGATTACCAGCCCTGTTACCGTAATATTAAGTGTAGTCACTTGTTCTTTAGAAACGTGTGCAGGGTGTATTGACGAGGGCTGTCAACATCGTGTAAATCTGTGCCAACCACGTGGTTGTTGCTAGCCTCAGAATTGAGACGGCTCATACCCACTTTTGGGGATTAGTCAGGAATCGGGCGTTGACGACAATGTGCAATATGAAGAGCATCCGAGCCGGCTCATCTGGTACTCATGAATTTTTTCTTTGGGAAGAGTGTAGAATATAATTTCTCTTGCTATGATCAACTGGAAAGGCGATGGAAGGGGTGCATCAAAGGAATCCAAGTTATCCTGAGTACGTTATGTCCTTTAAAGTAGCAAAGTTTGAAATGACAGAAATTTTTCTGTGTTAATCAACGAAGTAGCTTCAGTATGCCAGCCGTTTTCTCCAACATGCTTCGTAAGTTTTTGTTTTACCCAAGATCCGCTTTTCTTGTGTGCACAGAACGCTGGCATTCTGCCCCCTAGCGGTGATGATTGCAACGTTCGAAACGTGCTTACACACTACTTAGGTTAAAACACATTAAAGGACAGAACGACGCACATCACAAGCGCTAGCGGCTTGTGGTGTGCATCCTTCTGTTCTCTTGTGTATTCGCTAGTGTGTACTTTTCAAACATCATCAGCCTCATTAGCAGTGATTGCGACATTTGGACTTTTTTTTTTCATTAGCACTGCGCGGCGTAAGTCTTTCTTGTAACCGATTTCAGGCGTAAGGCGTAACACGCTAATTTCTTTTCTACTGGAAGAGAGTGCAAGTTTTGCGAGGCCATGATTTTAACTCTCTTCCTGTTCATTTTTCGATACAGGAGGAAAATATCGTGAGACTACTTTTTATGCGCGATGTTCGAGGAGCAATGTGGGACAGCGTCGCACAAAGTGTCCTTCGTTTTATTTATGCGAGTGTGACTGTACAGAAGATGAACCCTCGAGCTTCCGTGTTTGCTATATGCCACACCTATGGGAATGAACTGTTGTTGACTCAGCGTAAATGCCCTGCCTTTGCCACACGCAGAAAAAAAAAGGAAAAAAAAAGGAGGCCAGGCACACAAGTTGGTTAATACAGCAACTGTGTGCGCGTGAACGAAACAAAAGCGGCTCTACTACTGATCCTAAGGTTTTTATGGGCTATATCAGGCGAGCACTAAATGCGCCATCGCTGCGCATAACCATTAAGATCGCGTCACTCTAAGGCTTTCACGCGGGCCGGCCCTATATTCACCCGCATCTCCATGGGAGACGAGTTATCCTGGAAGCTGGCTTTCTGTACAAGCCTTTCCTACTGAAATAAGTACATACATGTGGGAGCGCTTCTGCGGATACCACACCCGGTTTGCGCGTTCACGACACCTGGTCATAAACTTAGTCTCCTCATTTCCTACCCGGAAAAAAATATATGGAGTAGACATACCGCCCATGCTGAAGCAAGCATTTCCTGCCGCTGATGTACAGCTTTTTTTTTTATTAATATTGCGCAGTAATGCAGTTCGTCGGTGGAGGATGTAAATTAAAAAAAAAAACGTTAATCCCTGGCTAGACAAGAACGGTTTTAGGCGCTCCCAGAGCATCAACTATGCCGGTAACCCTGCCCTCGTGCCTCTACGCAATGTGTTTCACCCAACGCACCATGCTTGCGGCCGCCCTCCGTTTCACCTGATCTTTCTTCGTTCGCAGCGACTTCTGTTTCTCTCGTAAGCTTCGCCGCGTCGCTCTGGTGTCTGCGTATTGGATAGTGCGCGCTAACGGTATAATGATTGTTCTCTTTTTTTATTATTTTCGTTCACAACAGCAGCGGAGCACTTTCTTGTCTTCATTCAGCCAAGGAGAGGGGCGTTTTACGCACCACCATGTAACAAAATAAATAGACAGACAAGCACACCTTTGACTGGAACATTGTCTAGGAAGAAGATAACAAGAAAACAAGTGGTCTGTTAAATAGACACCAAGATTACTGGTTTCAAATGCGTAGCGGATTAGTCCGTTCTCAGGGGATAAATATGCAGCACATGCATCGGCTGACGTGCACTTCTAGAAGCGGGGGAAAAAAAAAGAAAATAGACTTCTGGGTCAGTGAGCGTGGAAGCGTCATGGCTATGTTGTGTGACCGCGGAAGCTGCAAGGTTACGACCCCCAAAACATGAAGAGAATCCACGGCGAGAGAGTTGCGATTCGTGCTTACTGCTGAGAGCTTCCAGGCCTGCTCCGGTTATCTTTGGTAGTCAAAGTATTGTCTGTGCAAAACAAAATGTCCCTCGTCGAAGAGTCTGCGCGGGGTGTCTCTGGAACAAGACGTCCATCGTCCACTTATGGTGAGAGGCAGGCGCGCTGCAGTGCAGGGCCGCTATCCGCGCCGCCGACGATGCGACGTTGGGGAGCGCGGCCCGCGCCGTGCGCGTCGCTGTCTCGTTGCTTTCTATGCTTCGTTCGTTGATTTTAATTTTCGCTGCAATTTTAAGAACCACACCGCGCAGAAAAAATCAACAAAAAGAAAATATTTCATTAACAAAAGTGGACTAGTATATAGACAAAGGTGCAACGCGTAAGTCGTTTCTCTTCAAACGTTGAAGTGTGGTTATTGGTGTTAAGCAGGTAAGGTGTGCACATTTCTCTCCCTTTTTTTTTCGTGAAGTTGCTTTGAGGGTGAGGTGGTGGTCCTCAAAAGAGCCGAGTCGATGCGTTGGCACACTGTGGAGAGAGAACCCATTTGACGAGAAATCTTGGCTGATCAAATGCTGCCTTTGTGTCCCAGTTGGAAGACGTGCGATGTCACTTAGCACTATACGCACCGGAAATAGAGGTCTTTTCGTTTTCGTTTAGATACATAAGGAATCCAGGAGACGCTGCCAGAATCGCCAGCCACCCACAAAGAAATTGAAGGCACTCCCCACCAGAGACGTTGGTTCTTGAGGTCTCGCGGTACAAGTATCCACACACATTCGCGCGCCCATGCACTCCCTACTTCGCATACACACAGGGACTGATCCTAGTTTCAAGGGTTAGTTAACGTACACTCGCACAGACTGTGTAAAATAACTTTCCCGCTTCAAGGAGTGAGAAAGCGGCTTCATGCCGATGGCGGGTTGGCGAGGCAATCAGTCCAAAAAAGGGCGGGTGAACATATTTACAAGGGGAACGGGGGAGAGTTCCAGGCAAGAGACGGAGGCACATCTTGGTTGAGGTTTTCTACGTCACACCCCACACCGTCGGGATCACGTGATGGCCAACAAAACGCATGTCAGCCACCTCAAAAAAAATATAACGACAACAGACACAACGGCCGTGCTTGTTTCCTCCGGAGCTCCGATGCGACTGGGGAAGATCTGTCCAGGACTTTGGGCCGGTGCTGTCTTTACCGTGGCTATCACACGTTCCCCGGTGGTCCGAAAGCTCTGCATTGCTGGGTGCCTTACTTCGGGGCGCGTCAAAGAAAGCACGGACACTGCCTTCGCCATTTCGTGACTCGATGCGATGGAGGTCTGCTTTTCCCGTGTTCCGCCCAGGAGGTCGTTGTGTTGCACAGCGAGGAAGAACATGCACTTTTAGCGCGGCCTTAACCGGATTTTGAGGCCGTGTTTTGACCGCGTCACCAGTTCCGCCACGAGATGAATTTTATCCCTGAAGTCAACGGACTGGATGCAAAAGTTCCGCAGTACCGAGCACAAGACCACCTTCTCCTCCATTAGGGCGAACTTCTGACCTGCAAGCACAGAAAGAGGTCAGCGCGCGTAGTTTTCGCGTTTGCGGAGAAAATGCATGCAGCCGAAACTGACACCAGGAAGCAAAGAAGGCCAGCAGAGTCATAATTTAGTTAAATTACTTACCTGCAGTCTCATGACATAAACAAGGAAAAATTCACCAACCGCAGGATCAGGAAGCTTAACAGGTATTCATGGTAAAATGTTTCGCGAAGAATGGGTCTGTTTTAGACCTATTTTCTCAAACACTGAAGCCCATAAATGCAAATTAAAATACCAATAAACACTTTACTTACCCAGATTTAATGAATAAGTGGCATGGTAGTAATGTTTGTGGAGAAAACTATGCGACACGTTAGGCCTCATGCAGTCCTGCTTTTCGGAGTCGTTCAAAGAGGAAATATTTATTGTGATATCACTGCTGCAGTGAGTAAAGTTCCCCCGGCCCCCCTTTTTCAAAAAAGAAATGAAGCGTCACTCTTACTCGGAGTCATTGGGTACTAAGGAAGGATGCTTAAAAATATAAATTTAAACGTAAAAACGACACGTGCTCTAAATCTTGTAGAATATAGCGCCAGTACGCTTGCAAGTTTCCTTACGCTCAATTTTCCTTGTTGTTTGCACTATCACTTACCTATGCAGTTGCGCGGTCCGGCCGAGAAAGGTACATAGGCGAACGGATGCCTTCCAACACAGTTCTCAGGCCGGAACCTGTCTGGGTCGAACACTTCTGGATTGGGGAATATCTCCTTGTCTCGATGGAGCATGAATGTGAAGAGGAAACACGTAGTGCCCCGGGGGACCGTGTAGCCATCTGGTGGAGAATGATGAATACACATGCTAAATGAATAATGGATGCACGAAAACAGTGAGGGCTAGTTGAATAGTTTCACTCATGTGACTACGTTAATTCTATGCAGCGAAATTTAGTGCGGCAATCAAAACTAATTGAGCAGTAGCATAGAAAATTAAGCACTTCGTCTTTGTATGCGTATTAAGTTTTCCACGTTTGTGAAGTAGGGCAAATTCAACAATGCATTAGTAACTCCTCCTACAGCTCCTGTGTGTCTGTGTTCTTCATTTCCTTTACAAGTGCCAGCAACATACTTTGCTTCAGTCGGCAGCAGCTTTTCGAAGCCGATCACATATTTATAGCCAGTTTGACTTTGTCGTGACTAGTGCAATGACCCAAATGTTTGGCAGTAACGCGGGATACCCAGATGCTCCTAGCTATTGATTACAAATGCCGAATCGGTTCGTGAATCTGTTATTTTGCTTTGGTCTCAACAAGGGCCATCCAAACTCATCGGCCAATCATTCCTGCATTCAAAAGACGCCCTCTGACACAACATACTCCAAAAATCGTTGCGTAGCCACTAGGCTTGAAAGTGCTCTCTCCGTCATTCTTTCGCCAAAGAAATTTTCTGTTCAGAATGAAAAGAATCGAAAAAGCTGCAAGAAGCCACGTTGTATACGAGCCGTTCCTGCGCAATATTTTGGACGAGGACACAAGCAGCCAAGCTTCGTCTGCGCAAAGCAATCCGCAGCAGAGAAAAGCAGCATGGTTCAGGCTAAGCATTTGCTCAAGGTGCCTGCGTTTTCTCAACTGTGTTTCCCTTTGCCATACAACCGACTAGCAAGGGTTCCTATGCAAGACCACTGGTGTGCTTATTACTGTCATCAGGTATCATTCTTTTTGAAGGCAGCTTCTAGGGCCAGCCATTTTACATTGCCCGTTACACTTATTGCGAACTTTATTGTTTTTTTTTTTCAGGTTGTGAATTAGGTTCGTAACAAATACAAAAAAAAATGCGCGTTAAATCTTCGCGTGCAAAAAAATTGTACTCACTCACTACCACGTCTTCCATTAGCTCTCTTCCAATGAATGGCACTGACGGAAATAGTCGCTGTGACTCCTACAGAACAGAAAAAAACATGTAAACAGTGGCAATCAACTGAAAGCTGGGAAGCATAGCACTGAAAGGAATATTTATGCGCAGTGAGCCCCTTTTAAATAAATGTCCTACTTCCAATTTCTACCCTTAAATGTAAGGCACTGGTCGATTCACATCTAAATCCAAACATGCAATAGGTAACATGCTGTAATGAGAAAATGAAGAAAGCACTAAGATTGAGTAATATTAAAATAAACTGGGAAGTCTTTGTCACCATTGCTGTATCTGCATATTATTCGTATTTGACGCCCCTTGACAAAAATGAGCCTGTCCTCAGCAACTCCTTAGCACTCTAAATTGGCTGAAATGCTACAAAGCACTTTTGTAACCGGAACAATATTCAGGTGCAATCTGCCTCAGCTACGCACCCTCTGACATGGAAATATGCTTGTCGCTTAGTTACATGGTTGTAATGAAAGCCCTATTTCCCTAGTTTCCCTCTTGGTGATAATGATGGAGAGGAGGTATGAAGATGAGCCTAGAATGACTCCAGCTATAAAGGGTGCATTGATGAGTAGCGTTGCACTCCTGCATCCTGATAATACGCGTAAAGAGATTGCATTTAGATTTAGAAAATATCTATGGTAGTTATTCCTAACACGAAAGACAAAAATGCCACCATGCGTCATGCGATAATGCACTCAGAAGTTTCCCAGGAAGGGCTTCTCAAAAACCCCCAAAATTGTAAGCAAGGCTGAACGCAAGAAAAAGGAAGCAGACAGGCACCTTCAGAGCGCACTCGAGGTATTTCATTTCTTTCAGGTCGTCAGGTGTGATGGCACGCTCTCTATCCTCTCCGAAGATTCCATCCAGCTCCTCGTGAATCTTCTGCTGAACGTCCGTGTAGAGTCCGATAAGGTACATGGCCCATGAGATACCCATGGCCGTGGTGTCATGACCCTGACAAAACGAGACAGCAAAACAGCGCCAACTGTCTACTACTGTATTTGTTTGGGAGAGCAGAAGCTGTCGGAACGTAAGAGACCTTATAAGGGGTCATATTTCTTTGCTCTTTAGCAGAGGTCTTAATATGAACATTTGGCAGAGGTCTTCTTGCAGTGCTCGCTTCACTCTGGTAATATCATCAGCGATCAGGTGCTCTTTGAGTAATTGAGCATGCTTGATTTTACTCCTCAAGTCACAGGCGTAAGTCATGACTAAAGGGAAAAATGAGTACATTTCGCCATCTTTTTTAATTCAGAACATGTTTCAGCAAAAAGAAAGATTTGTCTCCGAGAACTGCTTGTTCGGTTCGCTAGAGCTTGCATCATTCACACAAAAAAAAAGGTCAGACAAATTCATGATATAAACAGAACATCCAGTTCGTCGCAAATTATAGCGATGCTTATTTTTTTACGTTTGCTTCAAGGAACAAGCACGGCCGTGGGTCTGGGTCATGCAGAAAGTATTTCGAAGTACCTATTAAATGCGCCTTCGCTAATATTATCAGCAATGATTGTTATAGTTTTTCGCATAACTGCATGGGAGAGTACAGAAGAAAGAAGAAAGCTTTTCAAGTTCTCGAACGCATTTTTTCGCCCAGGTCAGACATCTGGGCGATATGCGTATGAGTAACGGCTCCCTGTGTCAATCCTGGGAAGTACAAAAAAAAAAGAAATCGGTAATTGTGGCCGTTTAGTAACTGTTCGGTATATGTCGTCAATGGGTATACTCCCAACTATTTCCCACGAAGAAGGCTCGTGGCTGCTTCAGATTCTTGTCCGAGAGCAAATCGCTCCAAAGAAATCCTGTGGCACATTGTATGCTATGGTGATGCACACTTGGTCTGATAGAAAGACTAAGGTTTTGACGAACCTCTTGCAGTGCTAGACGTTTTACCTCGAACATGAAGGTGTCCACTTCTTCTCTGATGTCTTCCTCGGTGAGGCTGCTGTCCTGTATGTGATGGCTGAGCAAGAGGTCCAAAAAGGCCTGTCTCCTCTTCTGTCCGATCACCTGCTCTCCGATGGTGAGTCCGTCGATCACCTTCTGCTCCAACAGCTCAGCCTTTCTTTCACGTATTACCTGCGACGTGTGTGTTGTCCCAGGCGGCATTAATACACATCAGTGCTCACATGCAAACTTGATCTGATTTTTGCTCATCGCTTGCTCTCACATAAGTGAGAGCAGCTCCTTGTGTTTATGAGTGCTGCACACGCCGCGCTAATAACCGCGGTCAAAGGTGCAGTCCTGCTGACGGTAAAGCTAACCGCTCTTGCACGAAATTCGGGTCACATTTGCAAGCAGCAATTTTTTACACAGCGAGAAACGAATGCTTCTTGACTACAAACGAGCTAGGCTGCAAAAAGCTTGCGTTAAGCAACGTCCTTAGCTTTACATAGAGTTTCAGTTGACAGGTGGATCCGCTAAAAAATCAGTCAATAAATTATGCGCACAGGTGGTTATAGACACCTGTCTGTCTGGGCTCTGGGAAAATTCTGACCAAGGCTTTCTCCTGATCAAGCTTTGGCCAAGACAGAAACCGGAAGCCTACGTAGCAGGTGTCATTTTATTCAACCTGAAGTAACCATAGCGGCCTGAGCGCAGCGGATTCGCGTGTCGCTAACTTTTCGCGTAAGATTTTTCCTCACGCAGCAGGCCAGGCTTGCGCTCATTGATTGCGGCTCATTGATTGCGGCTCATTGACTGCACGATTACGGCTAAGAGGAGACCTTTCAAAAAGCGATAAGATAAACACAAAAATATCCGGCGAGGGCGTGTTTATTCTTTTCACACTTTTTGGCCCCTCACAGAGAGTACTGTGCCAAACATTGAATTATATAGTGCTGACGTTGCAGCAGCAGACGCCAAAAAACGCCGCTGCGCTAGTCAAGCAGCCTGGCTAGCTCAGCGCCGCACTGCAAACCGTGTTCCAGACGAAAACTCAACATTGGTTCTAGCCAAGTAGTGGACGAGATGCTTATTATCACGGCGGGGGGGGGGGGGGGGGGGGGGTATTGCGATTATAGTTTGTAGTGTGCCCAGTTTGTACTTTAAAATACCACAAAAAATGAGTGCAAAATCTGCGGCTCAGAAAAATGCACAAAATGCGACGCCTGAAGAGGAGTATTTATTTAAAATTAAATCGCCTTCCTTCAAAAAAGAATGCTAAGTGCTCAATTTAAAGATTGGTGGCAGTAATCATATCTTTAAGGTCAGTGAAAAATGGAAATGTGCCTTCCACAAGCTGCCACCGCCAAGTATACATGCGTCACCTGTAAGGTAAGTACGCGTGCTGAGCACTGAACCGAGTATATGCCGATAGCCAGAAACCTGGGAGCTGATTCATCATCGCGACGGTCAGTGCCATGCACCTTCTATGGATGGCCGATTTCAATCGCACTCTGTGCCCACCTTTCTGGTGAAGTTGTGCAGTTGGGCAAGGTTGTCCTTGAACTTCCTCCCAAACGAGGACATGTAGAAAACGTAGTTCGGCCACAGCCATGGCCGCATCACTCTCGCCATGAAGGTCTCGCCCACTCTTAATAGAAAGAAGCGAGACGGAAACAGAAAAATCTGTGGTCACACCTCAACCGCAAAAGCTGTACATTTCACCCGCTGCCAGTTGGTGCGTTTTCATGAAAATGAGAGCTAAAAGAAATCTCAAATGCACATCCTTTACTCTCTCTTCTGAACAACCTAGTTTTTTCAACGCGGATGTTTCATTATGAATTCTTAACTGAATATTCGTATTGCCATAACGTGGTACATGAAACACATTTCGAAGCCATTTAAATCGGTAGGGTGACCACACAGCAGCAGCAATATTCATGAAATCCGTGCAACCATCAACAAGCGGCGTGTGCGCCTGGAAATCCTTTTACGCTTTCACCGCTGCGTAGTCATATTATTTTAAAGATATATGCTAGAGTCTGTATGATTGCTACAGGCTCTCTTGTCCTTCCTACAAGCTGTTAACCGCGCGTAAGACGAACGATAAGAAAGGCATTCCGGCTTCACTGTTTGTGACTGTACTTTTCATGGATGAACCTGTACACAGCAGTGATAGCAGCGGTCCCTCGCAACGAATTGTTAAAAATGTCGTTGAACACTTCGCATTTCATCCACGTGAATGTTCGGTAAAATATTGACGAGCATAGTTAGATACCCGTTAGTCACATCAAAAATTCCACTCTGTCCGCGAACGCGGCGCAAAAGTGACGCGAAAACCGTTGACAAAAGCATGCGAAAGTCTGCTTGTTGTTTTATAGATGCCAGGCAGCCCGAATGGCGAGCGTATTTTTAGCGTGCCATCCCGTTTTAGACTAACTTTGTACGCAGCGAACACCTGGCACGTGCTTACTCGCATTTACGCAATTACGCGAACAATGGGTAAATAAAGCGTATTGCAAACACCACTGCGCTTTCTACTCTACAAGCTCTGCAGCTCACAAGCGAGGAAACGAGGTCAATTTTCCTTGCTTACAAGCAGAAAGCTGGTTGCTCTACGTAGGGACCAAACGCAGTTTTTCTGTGGGTGCAAGTACTAATACTTTACGTCTGTGGAAGCGCTTGCACTGGGGTTCACGTCAGGGTTACGGCTGGTAGATTTTTATCCAGCCGTATCTTTAAAGGTAAAGTTAAAGTTGGACGAAAGTTGCTCTAAGAAATTATGAGAGCTGTATGAATGGTAGAGCATAGTTCCTAGCTCGACTACCTAAAGGGACCTACCGTTATGCGTTTCAATCCTCCGGAATCCTGTTCACGAACTCAGGGCTCCGACTGACTAGCCTAATTGCAATTTTTTGAAACAAATACGATTAAGCAAAACTGTTATGACAACTCCGTAACACTGCCGGACCCGCGTACATTGCAGCTCTATATTAGGAGTGCAGTTTTGTAAAATTTCATTGACATTTTTATGCACGTACCAAAAAATTACGAATATGTATTCAATATCAATAAAAATATACGTCTGGTTTTACAAGCAGCAAATGCAAGCGTTCTGAAAGTCTGCGACATGATGTAGCCGCAGCAGATTATTTGACATAAAAGGATGCTGTCTTACCACGTTTAATGCAGAAGTGCAATTCTTTTTGAGGTTCTAGCATTAAAACACTGTTATTTTCGGCCATATATTATTCTATAGAACTCACAAACAGAAAACTTGCGGCAATGTTTCGTTCACGTAAAGAAATACTTACTCGTACAAGGAGCGAACGTAGTGGGAATTACTGTTTAATTGAGCATCAACTTTCACCCCCATTGCTGTCTCTGGAAAGCAAGAAAATAACACGTGTGCATGATTAATCTTCGACCAACAGCTACTAAGTTTTATGGCCCAGGGGTAAAAACAGCTGTCACTATTCCTTTTTAAACCCGAAATATAATCCCCTCGTCCTAAAAAGTTACCTTCAAAAATTCGAGCTAGTAACTATGAAGGACGAAAGTGATGTATAGTTGTCCTTGCCTTGCCTATTTATTTTCTTATTTTGGTAGGGAATTCGCATTTTGGAGCCCCTATTGTGCAAGCAGTCTAACGCATAGCAGCGTTAGTGGCACGTTCAAACCCTATGTAATTCTCACCTCCAGCGGTACATATTATGTTTTACTTTAGGTAGTTTGAAACACTGATCCATGAAAATCATTATGCAGCGCGTCCTTTTTTTTTTTTTCACTGCAAGAGGAAGACTTGGCGCACCGCATGCGCTACGCACGGGTGGCTGCGTCTTGAGAGGAAGCGGGTGGGAGGGGTGGGGGGGCGCCGTCAGTTTTTACTTTTTTTGACTGCTGGTAAGCTTTTACCTATAGCATTGACGTATGCTGTCACTTACCGCAGATGATGTCGAGCGTGCAGAGTGTGACCAGAGGAACAATGTCGATGTACTTTTTGTTCTGCTGCTCCTTGAGGTTTTTCACAAATATCACGGCCTGCTCATTGAATACCGGAATGAAATCTTCCAGTATCCGAAAGTGGAAGGCCGGTGTCAGCATCTTTCTTCTCCGCCGCCATTTGTTGCCTGAACTAGGGAGATCAACGGAACACAACGGCCGACATAACCGTCAGTCTACTCCCTCGGCTGCGGCAGCGAATGTTCCCTTGAGTAATGGGCACAGGAATCCATCTCAAAGTTGACAACTGTTGCGTTGTGTGAGAAACTGAACTTCCACTCGTATCTTTATCGGACATATAGTATGTTTGCTTGTCGACAGCCAGCAAAACGCGTTTGATCTGTGACACTGAATCCATTCCACATAAACAAAGCATCCTTATTATGCATGCATATTGCAGTCTATTTCTTCTTAACGACCCTTTTTGGGGTGTTACATACGTGTTAGGGTTATTCCACTCAGTTGCTCGTGAAAAACAATATGATTTGGTAAAGACTGATGCCAAAGCGCGGTTAGGTTTCTGACAACGAATCTATTTTGTTAAAAATACAAGCAGTCGTAAGCCGGACTAGCTGCGTTTCGCGACAGAAAGCATCAATGCTAAATGTCTATATGCTATTATGGTCGCTTAATTATAATCATTTCAAACACAGTTATTACCTGCGTTAACAGCTATCGGAAAATACTGTTCCTGAACAGGCATAAAATGAAGCTGCAATGAGGTGGGAGGCGGAAGACATTATGCTAAACTGGCACGCTCTCACTGCAGTCGACAAGAAAGTATCATACTATGCAGGTTGGACCAGTTGGGCTTGTTTGGTGTTTTGATCCCAAAAGAAGCGGTTAACAAAATGGCTGCCATTTTTTTTGCATTTTGACCGCCTTCTACAAAAATGCAAGATAGGCAAAATCTGTCCTCATGTGTCTTGCCTTTCGTCCCTGTCAAAAGCCGCGCTGTTCCTTTTTGAAATATCAGCTAACAGCATCGGCCTGAGGAAACGTACACACCTAGCATTACTAATGATAAATCAGAACAGACAGGCATAATTCATAAGCATGCAGGCTTATTATCAATTAACACCTAATTCTAGCGTACTTAGGCATCATTGTATGTCACTTTAAAATGTAAAAATAAAGATATCTCACCTTGTTAATAAACCTGTGCCCAACCAGGGGTGTAATAATGTGTAGTCAAAAGATTTATCTAAAACGGTATTACTACTTAAAATGACCTGCAACATGGAAGGAAAAAGGGACGTCAGAACACAGGCGGAACACAGTGGTGCCTGCTATGAGCACCGACGCAAGCAACTTACCTCTACTGTTTCTGCTTTGAAGAAAGATACCACAGGCCTGAACCCCAGCCAGAACCTGAAGATTCTGTCTTTGTCGTGTATCTGCGCTAACCCGCACATTGTCTGCAGCAGCACTGGAACAAGAAAAAAGAAAAAGCGAAAGGCTGCTGAGTGGGTCGGGTTAAATATGACGGCAAGTTACGCGATAATAGACGTTTTCAGAGCACCTGAGACGTACGTGTTAGCGTAGACGTATACCGGTTTACCGGGCGCCTCCTGCGCACGCGCAGTGAGATGGATGATGCAAAGCTGGGCGGCTGCGCGTGCGCAGGTGGCATCCGGTAATCCGGTATACGCCTCTGGTATGCTTAAAACGTCGAATAAGTGCATGCAGCATTGACTTCAGCGCTGTCATACGGTAAAAAAAAGGCAAACTTCTTTTCACTATAGCACGAGCTAAACCGAAAGTCGTCGCGGTGCTCGCATCGTACAACGGTGTCAGCAAGCGACGACGGCCCTCGCAGAATGGCTTGATTCTCTTTAAGCGGAACGAACTTTTCAGTAATGCTCTCGAGTTACCTTGGTTTCTAGCAAACGGAATACCTGTAATATCCCCGCTTAAGTAACTGTGTACCACCATAGTTTTATTGCTATGCTTCATTATATTCCAGTACAGTGTGTAAATTACAGCAGCAACTTCATAAATATTTGAGCAGTTACTTTACCACTTACGTCAATAATTACTTGATATATCTGTTGTGCACCATTATCCCCCTACCAGAAGCTTGACCCAACTCAGAGGACCTCCTTCATTCCTTCAAACATGCTCGTATAAATACACAGAACAGGTGTTTAGTCAGTTGTTAACCACCTTCAAATCCTCCTGTTTCGCGCCCCGTCGTGAGTATGCGCAATAAACTCCTGAAAGGGATGTTGCTTGCATAGGATGTGCGCAAAGTCTTGTGCTGCACCGGCATGAAGAACAACAAGTAGACGATTAGTTCTTTTTGTTTCTTCACACGATGTGGTTTTCGATGGAAACTTTCATTTAACCTAAACTCAGGAAATTTCAGTTCCTTTTTCATGTCTTCAAAACTCTAGTTTGGTTCTTTGTTTCGACCTCTTTCATCCTTCAGAATGAACGAAAGTTCTCACGTAATCGTAACTGTCTGCGCTTCTACTGAAGTCTTCGTTGTGTTTGCAACGACAATTTGCTTTGTACTGTCTTAGGCGTTTCGTCAAAGAATGCAAACATGGTTATGACGATGGTATGAAACTTTAAACTGCAACTTTCCGACTGGTTTATAAATAGAAATTTAAGGATGAAATAATTGGCCTGCGGGAAAAGACCACTGATACCCTGTGACAACCCATTTTCTAAGGTAGCTGATTTCGGTTTTCCTTGTTACGTTAATCGACAAGCTTCACAGCCTATACTGTGACCATGCCAAAAATGGAACGTTTAGGATTCTGAATAAAAAATATGCAGCAGATACGGATTTTCTGTCGTCTCTACTACCCTCTACAATTTTCTGTCCCGATTCATTTTCTTTCGATAGACGGATGCCACGAAGGCACGTCTTAATCAGGCCGTGCCTAAATGCACTGAAGAGACGCTACTGACGTCATAGGTGAATTGTGTACCTGACTTAAGAGGAGAGCTCCAGAAGCACCCTTGTAAGCCCATTTACATATATCAATTTCGCAGCTTCGTGCAGGCCTGGGGTTGCGTCAGGAGGCTTGTGTTGCGTAAATGAGAACAAATTAGAGGCTTTCGACGATTTCGTTACGGGTGAGGACGGGAAGGCACACTCACGAGCACACTGCTCAAAGACGCGAGAGCATGACCGGCTGGGCACAGATATCACAGCATACACCGCAAAGGCACTACCGCGATCGCTTTGAAGCCGCTTGCAATGGCCAACAGAGCGAAGAAATCCGGTAGGAATATGAGCAACACGGCCACGAAGGATATTCGTAACGTTTTATCGCAGGTGCAATCGTACAGCGAAACCACAGGTTGTCTCCAGAGCGCTCACGCTTCGAAACTGCATGCTTGACAAAAGGTGGGCGTGCGTGTGTGTGTTGGGGGTAGGGAGCTTCTTTGGAACGTCCCCTTCGAACTTGCCCTGAAAAAAGCAGGGTGAATCAGACCGTGATTAAATTGATGGCTGCCTGGCATGCTCTTCTCTTTTCTACCATGGGCCGGTGCGTTCGCCTAAAGCCCACTAAAGGGGAAGGCTTCTCACGTCTGACCGCCAGATCCAGACCACCGTGCTACAAACAGCCCCTAGCTTGGACACAGTTCGCTACTTGAATTCTTTTTCGATGGAAAACGTCATGTCAGAATGCCTGCAGTTGATGTAAGTGGGAGCTTTCTTTTGCTAGTTTTTTCTTTGCTTCAGTTTTACCTTTGCTGTTTCCTGTCCGTATACAGCATCTCTTCTGCTTAGTACAGCTTCAGCTTTGAAATTATGAAGAAATCCGGTGCTAGGTCCTAATGGTCTGCTAGAGGCTACGTACTTGCTCCCAGGAGGCAGAGAAAAATATTTCGTACCATTTATCACGAATATAAAATTATGTCGGGGTCCCTCAACCCTTACTTCCATCTCTCCCTGCGCTTAAACCCTCGTCACACGACCCACAATTGGCTGACAATCGTAGAGTGCCGTTGTACTTGCGGCGGAGTCCCCTCTCTCCTCTGTCTCGTGTAAGCGCTGTTTTTCGCTGCAAGATCATGCGCCAACCAGCCCCACTTTTCACCGTGTTGTTGTACCACATTATTATTGAAATATACATGCCAATTTTTCACGACGTTTTTTCAAGTGTCAGTCTGAGAGAGAAGGGGATAAGTAAGTGTTGGTCACCTGTCAGAAACAAATATGCTGCCATAATCTGCAAAAAATATATATATTTCTTGGCTTTAACCGCATTAGTCAGTGCTTGTTACACAAGCTGATATGACGGTATTCATGACACCGTTCTATGCACAAGCTACGTACAGATCTCCACGATGTTGACAGAAATACAGGAGCACGTGGCCAGTTACAGATGCACCACCCTCAAGAGCCACAAGACCTACCGGCGAGGTAAAGAGCATGCGCAGAGCGAACCGCAGAGCGGTTGTAAGCCCGCGAGCCGTTCATTTCAGAGGTACAAATTGGAGGAAACACTCAAGCTCCGGCTTAGGTGTATGACGCGACAGCGTAATGGGTTAATTCTCATATATGCAGAAGGTCATTCTCTATTTTACATCCATAGATTCCTGCGAGTTCTCATACCCTTCCTGGCGCAGTGGTGCGGCGGTTAAGCGATGCGCCACTGCCCTGCGATGGCAGGTGCTCCAAGCGATATGCCTTGTACGACTCAGGTTGCTCTTCACAAGCGACCAATCATTAATTTAAATTCCAGCTGCCACGGTGGCCAGTTTGCTCACAGTCCGGTGGGCAGGTTGTGATGACGCCACAAGGTCACGTGACCCAGGTGGCCCACCTGCCTCCTAGGTTGTTCTCCGGGGACCACCTGAGAGAGCCATGCCCGCGATTTTTCGCTCACAACGCCGACACCGGTTTTTCTGGTGAATGGGGTCTTAACCGCTATTGCGCAAATACTTGGCAATAAAAGCATAGACAACATACACAGAATGACCTTTTCGAGCCAGCATTTAGTCGCAACCCGCCAGAGATACACTGGAAGCGGTTCTCCCGTTTATACGCCGAGCAGGCAACACGGATGCGTGCCGTGGTGAAAGACAGTCATTTCTTGCGATCCGTTTTTCATGGAAGTCGGTGGACGAGTGCAATTCGCGCATCTGGTCTCTGAAAAGATGCAGGCGCTGGCGGCTACATAGTCTCGTGCGCTAATTCTGGAAGCAAATCTGGCTCAACATCGCAGCATCAGATGGCGCAACATTGACTCCACAATGGAACATGCGCAGGTGAACGGGTCATTGCAGTTGAGGTAAAGCAGATAAATTGCTTGATCGGCTGAGTTACTTGTAAAACAGATCGTCTTGGCGCCTTGCACCGTCTGGAGAGTCTGACGCGCACGGATGCTGTGGAGCGAGAGGGCAATGGAATCGATTAGAAGTAGATGACCCGCAGAAACTTTCTAAACAAACTACAAATAATTTACAAAAAATCCACATACTTCATATTATTTCAAGCATGGCTCCGCGATCGCAGCGCCAGAGTGCTCTCTAGTATCAGCTTAAGCACGCAACAGTTACCTTCATCCGTATTGCAACTTGCGTGATATCTACTGCTAGATGCCGGCTGGATTTAGTAAATGGACAACCGAAACAAAAGTTGTGGGAAAATTCTTTTTGCACATCTGGAATAAAATTTGGAGAAGAATATTGCGCAGAACGCTGGCTCTCTCCAGCATCTCAGGCACAGATGTACAGCCGCACAGAGCTCTTAAACACGCCCACACACTTCCACAACCACGTAAATTACGTGGCTCAAACTTTTCCGCTTGAGAGTTAACTTTTGACACAACCAACAGAGCTAACAAGCCTTACAAGCAACCCTTTGCCCTGCATGGTTCTTTGAAAGTATCTTCATATCCGGGGAGATAAGCGCATTGTGTTTATTCTTAACTCTTCGCATCAATGATTGTGCGCTGTGCTCTCCCTCGGCCTCTATTGAAGTTCAACAGGCACATCTGCAAATTAGTGGTAAAAATATTCATAAATCATCACTATCAGCAAGCTGCTCGCCTGAAATTGCAGCGAAGTAACTTTATAGCGAAAGTCGGCGATCGATGGCTAGACAAGTATAGTTAAGGAGAATTCCGAAGCAAAGCGGGCAGATTAAATTGCTGAAACCAAATATTGATTCAGAGTGGGCCATCCAAATCACCAGTGCCTAAAGAGTAACTTATGTGAGCAGGGAACAAATAATGCTCGCGAAGTCGTAATGTGCTTGCTGAAAGGAGGCATTTATGTCTTAAAATGAAAATATGATTATATGACCGAATGCTGAGCGGAGGTGAATTGGTACTGGCCGCGCCGAAGAGCGATCTCGACCGTTAAACCGAAGGTGCGCAGATATCAGAGACATCTCTTTCTCACCAATGCGCTTGATAAGCTAAAGCTGTAAGAACAATATCGTGTAGGGACGGGTTGGGGCGTGGAAAAATGTGTTAAATTTGCATGGAGGGAAGGTATTACTTTTACGAAACACGGAATTCCTTACGTGCCAAGGCTAAGAACGCAGCCATAAGGCAAAGGCATACCGTAGCGGAGGGAGTTGAATTGATTCCGACTACCTGAGTTCCTTCAACGAGCACTGAAAAGTCGGAGCAAGAGCATTTTTGAATCTTTTCCTCCACCTAAATGCGGGTGCTGCGGCTGGCCACGAACCCGTGACATTGTGCTAAAAGCACCACAGCATCACAAGTGAACCGCCGTGGTGAGTACACGTGCTGCTTTAACAGGACAGTGAAGGGAAATACATATTGTAACTATACTCCATTTCACAAGTCGTTTGCAGCACTGTGGATGCTACGGCAATGTCAGCCTATCAGAACGGCGCTCGCAGCATAAATGCGTTCTTCCGCTCGCGTCGTACTGCGACAGGGTGCGCCGTCATTGGAAAGGAGAAAGCACCAGTGTCCGGCTGCTGTACTCAGGAGACTCAGCCAACTCGGTAGACGGCATGTTTGCGAATGGAAGCGCACCACTCCGCAGCATGCCTTCGCAGTTCGTGCGGACTTCATCCATTAATTTAACCAGTGAACACTCGCGCTACTTTCAAAAAGAAAAATAGCCAGATCTACCTTTCTAATTACTGCAGTAATTGTTTGAAAAATACTTCAACACTTTTCAAATATTTGAGGGACTATTTGTTGTGTTCTCGCAGATCTGATTGGACGAGAGAGCTGTAGCTTGCACAGATCTGCAGACTCCCTGTGAGCTGGAGTATGGATTGATAGATTAGTTTCTGAGATAGCACGAATATCATTTTGGCCGAAAACACAGCTTGGATGTGCTAGAAAATTACGCAGAAGTGAAATATGTGTAAAGATGTGAAAAAAGCACGCCATTATAACAGAAGGTTGTTGTTTTTTTCACAGTATCTAAATTGCTGTTTTCATGCGAGTGAATATTAACGGCGTTGCTCAGAACGATCAAAACTCACATGTGGGTGTCTAGCTCTCTCGTTGTAGTGGTTTTACAGGGTAAATTACTGCCTCATAACGAAAAGTGACACCGCCGTCTGTGAATGTATGCACGCGTCCTGAAGGATGAGCCACACTGCAACTTCTAAACAATATATTATTTATCAGACTTTTTTCTTAAGCGAGATTTATTGCCTCAGGGCATCAACAATGGGCGAATATGTGATGAAAGATTTAGTAATGGTTAAAATAATGGAAAAAGGCTAGCTGATTTTATCCGACTTATCCATGATCTCCCCCGTTCTACTTTGGACGCTGAAGGAAAGCATGTAAGCCTACGAAAGTGTCCAAATTCAAATGTTTAAAATTGGTGTCTAGAGAACGACATCCTGCATGCTCAGTTATGGGCATTGACTAAGCCTCCTTTTTGAACAATAAATGAAGGTTGTAACATAGCACTGCATCCAATCTGCTCGTTTCTTCTGTATTCGTCCGTTGTTTCGGTGCTGGGCGTCGGAGAAGTCGTGCCACAAAGCTATATTCAGGTTCCCGGCGTGTTTTTACATGACATTGCGCTAAAAGAACGTTCACCAAGGACGGTACAGGTGCGCATTTCCTACGGCTTTTACGCATCACGTGCAAGTGCACATACACTCTGTGAGGAAAGAGAACAAATCCCCTCCCTCCTCGAGCGCATAGCAAGGAGACTGGAAGGATAATTCTGCTGATTAGTGATGGCATCTTAAGGCATCCCGCGCTGCGTTAGCCCTCATGCAGTTTCGGAAAATGCGTTGTTGTTTACTCTTCCTAAAGCACAGTAGTGCGAAGACGCCGCAGCGTTTCATACCGCAGATATCAAAGACGTTTTGACGACTTTTGCACTCTTTGGAGAAGGGCTTCTTGGAGTCCTTGAGGCGACATACTTGGGAAAGTGGAGTGCAATTTCAGTATCTTAACGTTTTATCCAATGAGCAGAGAACATAAGAGAATTTCTGCCCCTTCTTTTCTCTACATTTTCCGTCTCGCCCCTGCATGTCTCCATGTACCGATTGCCCCAGACCCGACGCTCATCTGCAGCCTTCTCTTTTCTTCTACCCCTCCACCATTCAGTCCTTGTATTTATCACTGTATTTCTGGATCTAATGCGAGATGGACCTATCCATCCTGAATGAAACCTCACTATGATCTTTCCCACAAATGCAAGTACCTAGGCAGAGCCACTGAAGGTCTTTTACAGCTTTACACGCAGTTACCACGCCTTAGGCAAGAAGTTTCGAAACAAAGACACCGCAAGAGCTTAGCACATTTAGTTTGTGAGAACTTGGCATCAGTAATTTCAATCTGCCACCGGCCGACCACCGGCTCAGCGACCACACGTGCACCACGACTAATGGGTAGCCGTGAAATCAGAGGCTCTCGCACTGGGCGCGGAATCGGACATTGTCCTGGGACCATTACTGATTCTGCGCTAAGTTTGAAGCACTAAAGTGATAAACGGTCGCTGGCCGCGATGGGTTTGCGGCACCGTCTAACATCACTTTGCTGTCCCTGCGAATTTCAAGCTATTCTTAGTAATACTTTCCTCGGTGTATGACACCGAAAACCAGGAAAATCTATTTCGAAAAAAGAACCAGGATATTATTTAGTAATATGAAGTGGTGATGTCTTGAATTCAGAAATGTAACAAAAAATGTGGAGAGGTTACTTGAGCCGATCTCTCTGGATATCACTGGATTTCACATGAAACAATTTTTGGACCAACAAAGGGCAATTTATTTTTCTTAAAACTAACATACTGACGCCTATGCATAAACACGTTATATATGAGCATTTCTTAATCCTAAGCCAGTAAGCTTTGAAAGTACAAGAAAATATTAAATCTCTGCACCTGGCACAATAGATTTCTTGATCATCACACTCCACATTAAAAGCAGAAACGCTGTCAACACGGGCTGCACATTATCTTATAGCTTTATGCACCCATAGCTCCTCCATTTCTAAGCTATAAATGGTAGCCTTTATAAATAGTTAAAAAAATTGACAGATAATTGCGGTAGTCGGTAATGCGAAATTTGAGCGCAGCCCTTCACACGCCACCTGCCACCACTGGCAGGTGGCGTGTCCCGCTGCTAGCCACCCTCGGGGATCTTCCCGTGGCAGCCACCTTGCTGCTGTCCATTCCTCTGCTCTCGCAGTGGCAGGTGGCATGCACTCTGCTACTACCTGTCGACATGCCACCTGTCACACGCCTGCACACGCCACCTGTCAGGTGGCGTGTTACGCCGACGCGGAACTCAGGAATGACTCCTGACAGCTGCGCACTAAAAAAGAACGCGCAGAACTGTGCAAGGGTTTAGCATGAGACCTTTCGAAGTAGCGCTCGAGCGCAAAGTGCTTTGCTGCTTTGACAAGGTGCGCCGCGCACAAGTTCTGCGCTTGCTGCTGCCCACTAATCGGGAACAAAGCCCTGACAAGCACTCACATGCTGCTGCGCCTGAGCGTTGCCTGATCAGGATCAGGGGAGCAGCGGGGGCCAGCAAGCCCCCTTTTGACGAGAAACCCTCCCTCATGCATCCAGTCTTTGTGTTAAGACTTCAAAGTGAGGTGGGTTAAACTGCCTCATATAGCTAGTAGGCAACATTAATGACAAATTTAAGAAAAGATCTGCTAGGTTTGCTTTGGAATTGTAGCGACAGAGGTACCTCGCCTGCAGTGCCTTTGGCTGCATGCTCAACTCTGGCGTATTCTAAATTACGTCTGGGGCGGCGATATGAACTGTTGCCTTTTTCATATCAAAGAGCTTTCGGTGTGTGCCGCTACGAACACTTTTCTGTTAAAAATTGACACATGAAAGAATTCTAAAATGCGCAATGGGTAAACCACGGCCGAAATCGCTTAATACCGTTGAAAAGCCGGTTTTGACGTCAGAGATGGGGCTGGTCAGTAGCAAATATGCAATAAAGTGATGGTTTATGGGTTTATGGGGGATTTAACGTCCCAAAGCGACTCAGGCTATGAGGGACGCCGTAGTGAAGGGCTACAGAAATTTCGACCACCTGGGGTTCTTTTACGTGCACTGACATCGCACAGCACACGGGCCTCTAGAATTTCGCCTCCATCGAAATTCGACCGCAGCGGCCGGGATCGAACCCGCGTCTTTCGGGCCGGCAGCCGAGCGCCATAACCACTCAGCCACCGCAGCGGCTGCAATAAAATGAACTCGTAAAAGAAACTTTGTAAAGTATTCCGCCTGGAGTGAAGTCAGGGGAAGATCGCAATAGCGCAGAAGACAGTCGTAGTTTCTACGTTAAGAGCAAAACATGGCCGCCCCTGCACGTGATACTTTGGGTGCTCTACGATAGCTATGGGAACTCCTTTGAAGATCGCCTCTTCGTATGTGGTTCGTGGCATATGCCAGGATTAGTCACGTCAGCCACATAATCCTGTCGTTGCCGAACAGCCGAATGTTTATCGTCCCTGAAACGTGCCAGATTTCAGATTCTGAAGACGCCTGCTGACTACCGAATCAATCACCCGCCAACCAGTCACAGCACTACTGCCGCCGAGCACCAGAGCTCTCTGATCATACCGGTTCCCATACTCCCCGTAGGGCCCACGTATTGAGATCCAGCCGTCTGATTGGGCCAAAGCAATCAACTTAGCAGACTCGCGAAGTCCGTGGGCAGCAAAATAAAAATTACCAATTACGAGATGGTTCATAAGCGCGCTGGTGCCTGACAAGGAAATCAGTGAAACAGATCAGGTAACAAAATGCATAGATATAACAGTCCCAGAGAAAAATTAACAGTGCCGAAACAATCAAAAACTTTCAGAGTTTCTGAAGTTAATCCCGAATAACGGTGTTGAGCTTTGTTTGCCATTCTTAGATGACGCTTCTATCTGCTAACCTATATTCTGCTTGAATGTCGCAGTACCGATACCGATGTCAAAGCCGGCTACGTCAGAATCCCTGAGGCACTAGGGTTCAGTGATAACGAGGGTAACATGAGAGTGTGCGCGACAGAGGTCAGTAAAAAACGGTTGGAAAATTGGTGGCTCAGAGGCATAGAAAGGCATTAGGAACCAGCAGTAAAAATCGGTACATCCTGAAAGCAACTGGAAGTTGTATTTTAAAGAAGGGTTAAGTCCATGACAGTGACTGAGACTAAGAAAATGGCTTAATAATTAAGTAAATCTGAACATTGTCGCGCCCGCCACCACCCCGTTTCAGAGAGGACACTCATACTATCTTACCATCGATCCACCTTCCGCAAAGTGGACCATCTTCCGAAAATTTCTCAGCAAATATATTCGCAAATGGTACGGTCAAACAGCTCTGGCCGAGCATATAGATCCCAATTTGCAAGTAAATATCACACTCCCGAACATGGACGCATGCAACAACAATAAAAAAGCGGTCGTAGAAAGTCTCAGGAATCATCCAAGTAGCCTACTTCCTCCGAGTCGTCATAGTTGGTGATGACCACACCTATACTAACGCCGAGCTACAAAGCAAAAGAAAGAGCATGCTCCGGTAAAATGAACCTGACGATTCGAATTTGGCGCCGCAAGTAACATAACACGTC
Organism: Amblyomma americanum; assembly: GCF_052857255.1. Classification (NCBI taxonomy): domain Eukaryota; kingdom Metazoa; phylum Arthropoda; class Arachnida; order Ixodida; family Ixodidae; genus Amblyomma; species Amblyomma americanum. The sequence goes on from NC_135497.1 coordinate 218,117,500, forward strand.
ACCAGCGAGCATTCCGCTTTCACTGAACTTACTGAGCACGTTTTGCGCAGTGTTTCAGTTTGGTGCGGAAAAAAAAATCACCAGATTTCCTCATGCTGCAGGCCTTTAAGGTGTGGCTTATTCTTCGTTTTAAAAATCGAGAAGACGTTGTTTTTTCCGCTACCTCGAGCTAGCCATTGGCTACAACCACCCTACTGTTCTAATTATAAGTTAAATAGCAAATTCTAATAATTACATAAATAATTAACACGGTTTTTATAATTACTACCATCCGCAGCGGCTGACAGCTTGTTCGTAAAAACAATTTTCTTTGTTTTTCGAGCGCCCTATGTTCAGAAATTCTTTTCAAGTGTTCGCTGGAACATCCGGTATAGTGTAGGGGTCTTTTGAAGTCACGGTCCTTGTCTACTACGATAATCCAGGCACTAGAAAGTTGGAACTTCTTTCTAAAGCTGAGGAGGCAGCGAGACGCGTTAATATCCAAAACATTTCCAATAGACCCCAGAAGTCGGCTTGTAAATGCCTCAGTCATTAACTACTGCATTGCACGGCAGTTTTTCGCTTTCTGCACGTAAAGGAGGCTTGTGCAATGTTTTTTGTTTGGTTCAATGAGCAATTCGCTCTGCCTATGCTAAATCACCAAACGAGCATTCTAAATCAGTAGGTTTGATTCGTACAAGTGTTTGCGCCATTGGTAAAAGGGGAGGAAAAATATTTGGTACAAAGTCATGGTAAAAAATTGTAGGTGACACTTAAGCTCCGCCTTAACTGTATGACACGATAGCTTTAGAGCGTTAACGCCCATACATGAAGAATTGGTCATTCTCTTGTTTACATTCATAGACCCCTGAGCGTCCTCGCACCACTCCTGGCGCAGTGGTGTAGCTGTTAAGTGATGGCCCGGCGATGGCAGGTGCTGCAACGGTGGAGCTTGTACAACCCAGCTTGCTCCTCCTGGGCCACTTCTCGCGACCAGTCATTGATTGAACTGCCACCTGCCACGGTGGTGAGTTTGCTCACCATCTGGTGGGTAGGTTGTGATGACGCTGCAAGGTCACGTGACCTGGGCTGCCAACCTAGGTTGCTTCTCCAGGGATTTTTCGCTCTCAACGCCTACGCCGGATTTTCTGCGCAACAGGAGCCTTAACGCTATCACGTTGAACGCTTCCTTTCAGTACCTTACACTAGTTGGTTAATTGCCTAAGTTTGCCCCTTAGTCTTGCCTCTAAGAGTGTATGCGTAGAAAAAAATCATGTAGAAGAAATTCACGCATTACCTGGTGCAACCAACGAAGAAATCCTTTTATTATGTGCAACAAGAATGGCTTCGGTTATAATGTGGAATACAGCGGATGACAAGGAAAACATAAAACAGTTCAAATTTAAGCAGTAATGCAAGACAACGCCGATTGGTAAGGGGATGCGGTGGAAATGACCGGGCGGTTGAAATTCAGCTTTGATAAGAATTTTACGTTTTAGACAGAAACACACCAGCTTGTAAATTTACATGTCACACTTGTCTTTTTCTTGATAAGAAATTCCAGAGCACCTAAAATAATATGTTGCGAAATATGCCGTGAAATAAAGCCGGTAGTAAGATGTAGGCTACGTCTTAAAAGCATGACTCGAGGACAGAATATCTAAGAAACGAATAAATGGGCACCAGACAAGCTGAACATATACCGTCATATCGAGCACTACAATTTATTTCTAATGGCCGCAAACTTCTGCATAATGGCGTCGTGACGCGAATCGACGTTCCCTGCCGCAAAGTTGTATACAACTCAATTACGAAGCACCAGATCCCTCCAACAAATGACGTCGACCGGTTTTCATGACGTCACAATGAATCCTATTTAGACTTAAATAATGCCACTTAATCTGCCACTCCCAGCGTTGTCACGCTTGCAGGTAAAAGGGGATTAACCACGGTGTCACGAGGCTCGGTCAACGCCATTGGCTGGAGGGCCTCCTTTGAGCGGCGTTTGCCGCTTCGTCCTTGAATAGTATCTGACTATAGCTACCTAGCTCTATACCTGCGCCCTTCTATAGAGTCGAAGACCTGTTATTTTATGAGCTCTTTCCTTCCCAGTTTATACTGTTCTTATTTGTGCACAACCATCCACATTACTGACGCAGACAAGTTGTGCGTCCTGTTACAACTCTACGTAAGCCGGAGAAAGTGGAAAATAACGAAGACCCATTTGATCAACCAGACGAGCGCCAGCTTTAACGGCAATCAACAAAGATCCACTAACGGAGGGACTTTTCGTGAACCTTTAGACGGCATAGCTACCATCACCTTACGAGCGCCATGGATGTATATGTAAGCGTGGAATGCTTTTGGCTCTCATTATTGTCAAATTCACGCGAACATCGCCCGGAAACTGCAGTGAACCTGAGGTCGAACATGTAACCAAACTTATCCGAAAACCTTTGTATATTTCTTTCCGAATGACATAGACCAGAAAAACATCTTCAGTCCCAAACGGGATACGAACACCCCCACCAGCGAGAACGGATCAGCCTCGTTTGCCGATGCCCGAAACGAGGCACACTGCCTTGGAGCATTCGGCCATCGCCGCGGGTTCTATCGTGGCGTGGTTAACTAGAAACCACTCGCGCCGCGCGTTGCATATCGTCGTTTTCATCATATTTCATCCGTTGGCACTGCGACGCAAATAATTGGCTTTGGGAAAAGGGTAGGTGCAGAATGCAACTCTCACTTCTCGGTAGACACGTCAACCGCGCTGTGAGAGAAAGGAGGAACACGCGTACGTGCCGAAGTAGAGGCGGTGGCGCCAGCACGCGCTGCTCGGTCGAGGCGAAGGTCCCAGCGTACTGTGGACACCAAAGAAACGAAGGAAGCCGAGCGCGCCGTTCAGCTCGAAGAGCGGCTGATGGTTCCTCAAGAGTTAAGTGCAGCTACCAACGTCTATGCGACACCGTGGAATGTGCGACGCCTTTCCTGCAATGCAATTCATGCCTACATCTACTCTCAAAAAACAGGATCGATTGGTCAGTCTTTTCAGTGGTGCTTTGTTCTGGAACAACGGCTCTTGAGAAACGCTAGAAAACTCTTAAAGACTTTCGAAAAGCGGAAAAAGACTGACAAGGTACCACTAGGTGAAATGGAAGCGGCAGCCATGGCTTATTTCCGTCAGTGAAAATTGCTGCCCAAATGAACCTCTCACCATAGTTTTGGAAATGATGCAGAATAAAGTGAATTTTTCACGTCGCATTACGTGAAAAGTAAATTTTATCTGCGAGAAAGTTGACCACTACTTAAGAACTCTCAGAGACACAGTGATAGCTTTAGCATAGCTTATCTTGCATAAAGCACTCTACGCTTATGTCATGTTACGTATATCATGCGTCTCTATGCTGCCGTCAGACGCCGCCCACAGGCACAAATGGAGTAATGTAGCAGTGGATTTCGTGCTCATCGAAGTCCCTTCAATTAAAAGGTAATTTCTTCACTTTTGGTTAAATTAAATGACGCCTCTCATTTTATGCGTATGTGATCAGCAATAGACATAACAAGCTGGTTTTATCTTATGTGCGGTCGCAGATAGCCACTATTGTAATGCAGAAATTTTAAACCTACCTAAAAAAAAAAACTTCGTCCAATGACAGAATTCTAGTGAGACTGGTAAAATTTGTTGCAGTATTAGGGTAAATCGCAGTGCTGTAAAATTCTTTATTGCCAGAGTAACTTAACGCAAGATCTATAATGAAACCAACGCTTGATCTTTATCGATTCAAACGCAGCAAAATTATTAAAAAGTAATTATTCATTAGCGTGCCCGTGAGCGTAGCCATACGGTTAAAAAGGAAAGTTATACACTTTAAAAGAAACTTCGCAGGTGAATAAAAATTTGTCCAGGACATGGGATCGAACCCGGGACCCCTGCCAGTCGGAGCAGTATTTCTACTGGGGAAATCAGGAGAGCTAACCAATGATAGGGGGACGCCGAAATGATCAAGAACTCTAAACAGGAACAGTATTAGGTCAATGTATTCAGAGGAAGCCTCCAATGTGGTGTAGATTTCAAGTATATTGTAATTATTAATTAGCATCCACCTGAGCGCACCCATAAAAAAATTGCTCCCTGTCGGGTAAGGTTGCGCCCCTGTACACCAGGGCTTCCGTGCCATGACTGGCAACCCGCCTAGAGCTCAATGCGCTTTAGCTGCCAAAACCAGGGAATTGCTTTACTTTGTGGAGCCCATATGTCATCTTTTTATACATAACTAAGCCGAAAAACAAAAGGTGACGACGCTAAGGTGTAGGTTTTATGTGGGGTATAAGGACCCGAAGCTGCTTGGGCTATGAAACGCCGTAGTGGAGGACTCCGCGGAATAAATCAGACCACGTGGAATTCCTTAGCGTACGCTGACATCACACCACCACACAACAGACGGACGGTCTTGCATATCGCCTTCATAAAAACACCACCGCCGCGACCCGGATTTGTTTCCGTGACTTCGGGTCCCGCATCCGAATGTGGTATCCAACTTGTCACCGCGGCCGGTATTTGCTTGAGTTGACTGATTCAGATGTGCATGCACCATCACTGGGCACCTGCATACAGCTTAATAGGGTAGAACGTTGGGCCAGTTGTTGTAGCGACATAATTAAAAACTTAGCGCAGAATAACACAGGACGGGAGGGAGAAACACGCGCACACACACGCGCGCTCGTGTGTGTGTGCGTGTTTCTCCCTCCCGTCCTGTGTTATTCTGCGCAAAGTTTTTAATCAAACCTGCATACAGCTCCAGCTTGCATTTAAATCATCGCCGCTCTGTGGAGCCGAAATTGCAGTCTAGGTGTAAACAGTTTAATCTCACAAGCCCACGGTTCAAACAAGCAGGATAAACTCAAAGCCTAGGTCTCATGGCGAGAACTGCCATTTTCTTTCTTTTTCGAGCTTTTCCCGCAAAGCACTATGCAAATAGCGTTTGGAAAACCATAATATTTTTTTTCAGCTGCTTTCTCTCTTTGTTTTCCATTCCTTCTTTCCGCCTCTCTTTTTTCTTTCCTTCCTTTATTTCTCTACTTAAGAAAACCGCCAGCTGCAGCGATTCAGCTTACGTTGGCCTGTTGAGCCACGCGGTTCATTCGGAAGCTGAAAGAGCCTGGGCACTTCTTTTTACTCGTAACAACACTTTGTACTTTATCTACACTGAAGAAGCCAGTTATAGTGGTCACTGGATTTCGCAAGTTTTGCGTTCTGGGTAAGTAAAAATTGGCTTGTCCACATATTGTAGTGAAACTTCCGAGCTGCTGCGCATCAAACGACAAGAGATGGTAAACGAAGAGGTGCGTGTCCTCGTTCACCGTACGCTGTCTTTTGATGTGCTACAGCTTTGATGTGCTACAGTTTCGACGTTAGACTAATGACGACTTCCATATTTAAGTATGTTTTTCATATGCCTTAAATGGTCTATACAAGCTACGGGGGAGCGCACATTGAACAGTCGAAGTTCATATAGACTCCTCATGACGTCATAAACGTCATATGGGAGCCATATGGAAAACTTCACGGAAAGGCATGAAATCATGAAGAAAACATATGAAATGCATATAGATTCACCTATATATGCATATTTCCATATCATGAGAACTCCGCACTCTCAAAATCTCGCATGCTTCTGTCGTGTGAAAGGTTTCAGCGGGGTCGTGTGAAGGGTTTCATTCCACTTTATTTTTGTTGTTACTTTCGATTTTAGCCGGGAATGAGACTCCGATTGGGGCAGGCATCAACATAGTTAACGTAGCAGGCGCGACCGTTGGCTGGTCAAGCATTATTCGCTATGAGCCTCATGACAAATGCTTAGCTCTGAGAGCATTAACTGCTGCACACGTAGTTCTCAAAGAAGGCTAAGCTTCTTGCGTCGAACATTTCGTTACATTGTTGCTGAAGCTCTTCCTCTCGTGTCTACATCGCCAATGTGTACGCCCAGTGCATCCTATTGAACATTTGCTGGTCTTCTCCATTCTAACACTGCGCTTTTTTATCCTCATTTTCCGACTTAATCTCCTCTTCACTCGCCAAAGGACGACCACTTTAATGGTATTTTGTTCGCAGGAGCTAGCAGAAGCCAGTTTAACGCAACAGAACCAACGATAGTTACCGACGTATAGAAATCAACCCAAAAAAGCTGGAAAATAGATTTTGCCGATCAATCAACCATATTTATTAATTGATTTAAGCACAATTAAGTGATCATCGAATAGGCCTTTACTGCAGCACAGGCTTACGGTCTTGTGGCATGGCAATCGCCGCAGCCGAAATCGGTGCGACCACACAAAAAAGAACATGCAGTTATATCTGCAGCAATTTTTAGCCGCATCGATGCATGGCAGCTCATTTCAGAGCACAAGGCTGGCCACAAGGCAGCATAACTGGTGTCATAATGCGGATACCTTCTCCGAAATGTAGTCAGTTTGACAGTTCTTTCAGCTGAAGCGCTTTCCCTAGGTTCAGCGCTTTCATATACAACGTGAAGAGCAAAGCTAGGGGCTGGTCACTGACAGGAGAGAAAAGTTGTCGATATCATTCGAGCTGCTTCTGCCCACTGATAAAAAGCATTTTAGAGCAAGATATCCATCGGCTCAATTTCCTTGGGATCATGTTTTGTTTTATCAGCCGTGTTACGTGCATTAAAGAACTTATCACTGGTCGTTACTGGCAAGGTCCATGTCCACTACCAGGCAACTGACTGAAGATAATTCATTTTCAATTTATGTTCTAAGTCCAGCCTGATAATATTTTGTTTAAGAAACAGCGTTCAATGAAAAATATTTTTTTAGTGGGTCTGTGGAAATGAGAAAGCTGAACTGTTCAAAAGCGGCGCATTCTCGAAAAAAAACTAAACACACACACACACAAAAAACACATTCGCTTACGAGTAAGTTTGAACCCTGGCGATCAGTGGGAAACAAAGGCAAAAAAATACAAATTTACAATACGCCACTGCTCTCACACTGGCTCAAAAAACACGTAATGCCGCTAAGATGTACTGTAGGTGAAATTTCCAAAGGCCTCGCGGAGTGGTTCGGCCAACGTGGCGCTGTTTTGCGAGCCCTGAGAAGGCTCTAGGCGCTTGTTGCATCGTCAGGACTAACGCCACTCAAAACGAGCAGAGACTGTGAAAACCGGCCAACACTTTCATTTCTTGCGGTGTATTGATGTGCAAAGATCGTGAAATGCTCTGACCCAGGTGGCCCTCTCGCAATCCGTTATTCGAAGAAGAGAGACCGAGAGAGTGGCCCGACGGGTGCGCAGACTCGCCCCATGTGCAAACCTGCTGGTAGCCCGAATCCGTCCGCAACAGCGCCGCTTCGCACCCTCGCCCCAGGGTGCGCGCCGCGTGGGCGCAGGTTAAGCAGCTTGTCTCCGCCTCGGGCTACTCGAGCAGGGCGTTGTCTTGGGGGCGCGTGCCACGCCGCAGAGAGTGGCGCATATGTGCGCCGCCCTTCGGCGAGCGCGTTCCGGCGACGGCGAGAACGCTCGCGCCGGCCGCAGCGACGGTGCGCTTCCTAGTGCGCGCAGGGGGCCCCATTTCCAGCGGACTCGCTTCCCGGCTTCTATTTCGGGAGCGCCAGGCAGGAAGGACAGTTACGTGGCCCCGTGGCAGCGGGGCGCCTCCAGCGCAGGAGGAAAAAACGCGCGCACGTAACACTGACCTCGGGGAAAGAAAGGGAAAGCGGGTCCAAGGAAAACGGGCCATCGCGCGCCAGACAAGCGCCAGATTCCATCGCCTGGTCCCCCGCCGAGGGAGCCGCAGTAGGGCCGGCTTCCGGACGCCCCGCTGTCCACCGGTGTTGAGCGCGCCCGGTAGCGCGACGCGCCCGCTTCCTCTGACCTTTTGCGCGACCGCAACCTGCACACGTGCCGGACGCGCACCGCCGAACACACCACCACCGTCTTCGCCTCCTTCGCGCCCTCCTCCTCGGCAGCCCCGAGAAGAGCGGCCGGGGATTCGCGCCCGAACCCTGCTTGTCTTTCACGCCAGCACTTGGACGGAACCTCTGGGCGAGCGGTTGCATCTTGCTTAGCGCGGCGACAGAAGAAAGAAGCGGCGTATACCTACAACCAGCCCAAACAGGAGCAAGCCGCCGCAGTAACATTTTCAGTGATCGGCCAGAGCTGTTGAGCATTCAGCGACTCCGCACAACATACGTAATTGCATCTGTTTCTCCTATTTACCGCTACCGCGCTTGGTGCAGGGAGCTTACTTCATAGGAACCGTTCCATGTTCATGCGCTGGTTCAATTCTGTCGTTATGCTTATAAAGCTACCTAAATATATTAGACGCGGAAAATCTGCTTTGTGCCAATGATACACCGGAAGGGCGGTTTATTTCGTGCGAAGGTATTCGAGAAGACCGAAAATTCCTTTTGTCTCCTCCGTGCACATTATAGCGGATTTCCAGGTACATGCGAAGAATGTACAAATACATGTGAATAAATACAAGTGAAGAAACCTCTTCAGATGTATTTATGCTCTCTCGCAATAAATGCATCTAGTTGCTAGTCAGCACCCTTGTGTGTCTGTTTTGTGCTGTCCTACTTTTTTTTTTGCGTTGTGTCTCCTCATACTGTTAAGAACCATTATCCAAGTTCAGAACTGGCGCAGATAAGAGGAAAGTTTCGCGTACAGCATTTTGCAGCACCAAAGACAACATACAATAATGCAGTTTTAGAAAAAGAGAAAGCTTTTTAAAGCGCTGTTTCAGCACTTTAAAATACGCGAGGGAAACCCACTGGCCGCGCCCCAGCTCCTGTCAGTACGTAACCAAAGTATTTCAGTGCCGTTGAATGTTTTGGTACAAAAAAAATGTAAGTCAACGTAATGTTGTGTAGAGCTCCCATCTGCTCCTATGAATACACTTTACAGGGCTGGCGTCACATTAAAGGCTTGCACGTAGAATACTTTAAGCAGCAAACAAAAATATTCCGGTAGCATTTTTTGACTTCCATAAATTTTATAGTAACAGAAGGCCGGAACGAAAGTCTTACATTAAAAGGCCCATGAAGCTTATACGCAAATCAAGATTGACAAATGCATCGAGTGTAACAACATTCGGCCAGCCATTTCAGGAACTGTACCGATGCATCACTAAGAAAAGTTAAAAAAATGGCTAGCGCAATACGCACTTATACTTAAAAGCCATGTTTAGCGCCGCTTTTTACAGATGCACAGGAAAGAAAAGAAAATGTGACGTATTAGTCAAACAACACGTAATGCATATTTATGGATATATACTTTGACTTCAAGCAAAGCAATTTGTAATATATTTTCCAAGAACAAATAAATGTTCAGAAAAAAGAAGCCAAAGCTTTTAAGAGCAGATATGAACTCCTAGCCTAGATATGAACCTCCAGATATAGCCCTCCCAGCAGCCTCTGCACAAAACACTCACGTTTTCAGAAGTAAAAGCTCCTTGAACAAATTACGAATGAATGAAACAAAGAAAATGAGCGCAAGAACTGTTCGGGCCGCCATTCTCTTAGTTCAGTGTGGAAAGCAGATGAAATGAAACATTAGTCCCCTCCAATGGTGCCCCGGGCTCGAAGATCCCCTAGTGACTATTGTGTTTCTCAAAACAACTTTTCGGAAATAAAAATAATAATAATAATAATTGGTTTTGGGGAAACGAAATGGCGCAGTATCTGTTTCATATATCGTTGGACACCTGAACCGCACCGTAAGCGAAGGGATAAAGGGGGGAGTGAAAGAAGAGGTGCCGTAGTGGAGGGCTCCGGAATAATTTCGACCACCTGGGGATCTTTAACGTGCACTGACATCGCACAGCACGTGGGCACCTTAGCGTTTTGCCTCCACAAAAACGCAGCCGCCGCGGTCGGGTTAACCACTGAGCCACCGCGGCGGGTTTTCGGAAAGTGCTTTTTCCCGTTTTCTCTTGTGTGTGCATCGCTCTGAAATGAAATGTCCTCACTTTCAACCCTTTCGTAGCACGTATATCCTGGGGGAACATTTGTTGGTGGTAACGTTCAACCCATTCGTAGCGCGCATATCCTGTGGGAAAATTTGTTGGTGGTCACGTGGAAGAAATAGCTGGCGTCAAGTCGGATGCAGGTTAGTCAAAGTATTTCGCACGCTGTGATGATTTGTGATTCGCTGACGCACCTGACTTCGGTCGTCGTGAAAACCCAGAGTTAGACCAGCCAAAACCATTCTGCCGTGTAAAACGGTTTTGAGAACTGGCCCCTGATTTTCTGACCTAATCTGCACCTTCCCAGTCGGCGTTGAAATACAGCGTATTCATTTCTTGACTATCTCGCATAGCCCGTTTTCCTCCATATTGTCAAGAACACAGCTACATAGAACGAACTTTCAGCTGCCCGTGTAAGTACAGCTGCTGAAGTCATATGGATTAGTGGGTTCTAGAATTCATTTATTTTGAAAGAACTGAGCAGTTTTGTGTGGACATTATCACACTTGCGAAAGATGAACACGCCCGAAGAAAACCAACGAGTGAACTTATGCGGGGACATTTAGGAGTGCCAAGTGGTATGTGTTCCTGAGTCACACATTCTGCATTTACAGCTGCTATAATAAATAAATTACGGCTAAGGAATCCTGCTAATTTGCTTTTTTGCAATACACAGCTGCACAGAGCCATTTCGTGCATATTGAAAATGTAAGCTCTTACTCCAAAACCGTTAACGGTGGCTGAGCAACATTTCCGCCACGTTTGCTAGCTCCTGGTGGTTGGCTGTTGATGTTCCACGTATTACCGACGTATCAAAGCAACAGCCCACTCTCGCCAAAATTTAATTATGCTCACGGAGAAGTGACATATTACCAAAGGCGATACCTGTTAACGGGACAAGTGCTTAGATTCGTGCAGTCGTCATGCCGAAACTCTCGAGATAACATGGCTGTCAGTGCCGTGTATTAGAAGTCCCACCGCGTGATTAGGCTTCGTAGCTGTAGCTAGCGCTGGCACGCTGACATGCGAGATGTTTCCGTATGCACCACTAGGCGACTTCTTCCAAGAGCTATTACCGTGTCACTAAGCCGCCCGGAAGACTGGGTCTTTTTTTTTTTTTGCTGAGCGAAATGATGACTTTGATGTATTGAAAATCGCCAATTAAATCTTGAATTTTGTCCCCTGCTGACATCCAGACTCAAACCGGAGGTTGTGGCGCTATTTTTGTTGTGTGAGATATCCTGGGTACTCGGCGAACCATAGAAAACGAGCGAAAACGAAACCGCCTTGGCACTCCGGTTGAACGGGCCACTTGTTGCAGCACGTATCAACAGATGGCGCCACCATATTGTGCGTCATAATTTATGGAGTGAGCCGTCCTCTCAGGAAAAGGCGGCTTCATCGTTCGGCAAGGAAGCTAATTACTACGACAGCTTTCCCTTTGCTTTCGCTTCTAAATTGTTGTACACAAAGGATTTATGCAGACAGATTGGGCGGCGCCGGCAGCGAGCGATGCATCGAATTCACGCATCTCGACCGCAGACGCTGCCGTACTTAAATCCTGTTTCGGCGTCACTTGCCTGTCATGACATTGCTGGATAAAAAACGATGAACCAATTATGGCCGCCAGTAATGATTATGAGCGGACGCAGTTCACGGAGGTCGCCTAGAGTACCTTTCCGTGTCCTTCACGTTTACGTAATTTTCCCTTTTCTATTTATCCCTGCGCTCCCCTTCCCACGTGCAAGGTAGCATACTGGGCGTCGCCCAGTCATCCTCCCCTTCATTTCGGTTCATCTTTTTCTCTCTCTATCTCTCTTCGGACCTATCCAAGCTGAGTTCAACGCAAAAATGGCAAATCAGTTATTTCGGGACCCTCCCTATAATCGCCCAGTCCAACTGGTTTTAGTATTCCCCCTCGCAGGCAGCGCCGAAACGTTACAAGAATGTTAATTTTTTGTTTTCGTCAAATATTGTTACATTTTTCACACCGTGCTTTTAATCTAACATTTATGAACATTATCTTGCACTTGCCAGAAATCAACGTTTAAGCCACATATGTGCAACATTCCTTAAAATAGTAAAGTATCCCTGCAAGAGCATGGAGTCCCGCCATTTGTGGAGGTACACAACTTGAACGCTATGCAAGGACCAACAACGAGGGCGACTCTTGAGCTCCAGAATACTGTACAAACCAACGAATGAAACTCACTCACCTGGGAACGGATACTATGGGATCAAGCTTATATAGCCCTTACTGAAGGCGTCGCATGAGTGATAGCAGTTAATTGGTAATAAGCTACAAAAGAGAGATAAAGAGGAAGAGGGAAGGCGGGGATATTAAGCAGGTAATACGAAAAGTTTTTTAACAAGACGATGGGGTTGTGCATGAGATCTGTGGCAGGCAGAACCGAAAATATTTGGCTGCAAAGTAATGGTAGTTGAATAATATGACTGTGCAAACGTTGGTATAAGTTCTGGACCACAATGCTTGAAATATATTTGCAATGTGGTTTTATATTCCTGCACTAATAATTACAATAACAATTAGAACACGGCATTACACAAACGCTTAGTTGGAATGTTTCATTAACGTTTATTATACAACATATAACATCATTAGTTAATGTCTAACATTTAAATAGCATTTAGAACATAGGATTAGCACAACGTTTTTTCTGAATGTTAAACTAATGCGTAAGATACAAAATATAGCGTTACTAGCTAATTTTGAACATAAACTTAACGTTTCAACGTAACATGTAACGTTCATACAACTTCCACAACAATTTTAAATCATTTTTAAAATGTTCGAGGCTACCAGGGCCGTTAGAGTCTCTTTAAAGGAACGCCGCCGGCGCAGCAATGGCAGCTTCCGGCCGTGGCAGCCCGCTAATATGTTTACATAAGCTTCAACCCTTCATGAGCGACAGTTGACTCGTTTTTCTCCGCATAAACGTCAAAATGCACCACTGAGCTGGAGCGGGGCTGTAGGGCTGATCTACTCGTCACGTCAGTCGAACTGCAACAGTCGAGGCGCTCATGCAGAAGCGTGCTCCTTTACTCCGGTTCGGAGAGTGTGCACTTCTTCAGTGAGTACCGCAAGGCCACAGAGAGCGCAGCCGTCGCCGTCACACCCATCGGTCATTAGCAGTGATTGAGCGCGGTTTATTTGGTTATTTATTAATTCTTTTGGGGCGACTGTGCATTAACACAACGTCAGCAATTCGAGGTGGTGAACTAATATCCGTCTTGAGAGAGTGGTGGAACGTCTCATTGAAACCGTTAACTTGCAAAAATCCGTTGGGCTAAGGGACGACACACCAAGAAAAGTGATGCTAAAACTGCTTTAGTAGCTCAGAAAGTAACGGTTCAGCTTCTCCCGCTAAAGTTTATGCACTCTGCTGCCTATGGTGGCCTCCGAACAGACAACGGCAGACAAGTTGTTAAATTCATGCAAGCGCCATAAAACAGGAAAAAAATTATAACATCTTTGTAACGTAGTCGGATATCACACCACGTACATTTCTTTAAATCATGTAGGCATTCTCTCTGACATAACTGACCTTCCCTTGCACCGGCAGACGCAGCAACCGGAAGCGTGTATAGATGCAGTAATTTTCATTAGGGCGTAGGACTGACGTCTGAATAAAAATACAACAAAATAACGACTCACTGACTTCAACTGGTGGTAGTGAAGTTCGCTTGCACCAAGAAAAGGTGCGATAGTGAAACACCCCGGCAGCTCGACATAATCTGAGTAACAGCTCTGATTAATTAAATAAGCCAGAATTCCGCGTTCTCTAAGAAAAGCCCAGAAGTTGTTTCCTTTTCAGATAATTCCGTCTTCCTACATGCTGTGTTCGTCTCTTGCACAGCGAATGCAAGCGGGTCAAATACTTGCATTTTGGCGGGGAAATCACTGCGCTGCGCAACTGCCAAGCGTTAGCTTACACTTCTGCGTGACAGTGAAAGTAAATATCGACGCAAGCAACAGCAGTGCCACTTAGCTTCACAGTCATTAAGGCATTGCTTAAAATGCAGGGAACTGTGGCAGTTGTAGCAAGATAACGTGGACAGACGCATCCACTGCCATGGTTCCGCTAGCAAAAGGTCAATAGGAGGTCTTGCGATCGCACATATTTTCTACGCCAAAAATGGCAGTAAAGATAAAAGCAAGATGTAAAACTTTTAGAAGACACGTGCCAGGACGCAAGTTGACAAATGCAGCCCCGATGACTAAGCTACAGGATATCTTTGTCCTCACGCAATAGCTTCTGTACGCGCCGGTTGCAATTTTAGGCTCGCAAAGGTTCCTTTGATAAACTTCTTGAGCCGACTTCATTATTGGCTCCTAAAGTGGCACTGTAAAAATTTGGGCTTAGTACCAAATTGTTAGAGAAAGGGACTTTTGTTTGTTAAAAGTAGGGTATGAAGACAAATTAATCATGTGCTTTGTTACGCTCGTATTCACTAACTCCTGTGCTCGTTTGGACTCCTACGTTCGATTCGTTTGAATGAAAAAATATTTCAGACGGCATTTAATGCTCATATGCGATAGCATACAGACGTAAGGTACAACTTAATTCGGTGGTAATCTACTTACTTTATAAACATGCATTCACCGTACTGGTCCGTAATATGTTCTGAAAAAGTTTCCATAAAAACCTGTGAGAGTTAGGTGGTGTGTTTGATGCGCCGTACAATATCGTTCCCGCATTTAGAAGCGTTCAACACCGCCATTTAACCGTACATGCAATGTACAGAGTTTCTGGCAGATGTGCTTCATGTTCAAAGCAAGCGTGAAAGCAGCCACACTCGCCTTTTCTAGTAGGCGTCAGCCTAACGCGTCACATCGTCTAAATTTGCCATAGACAACAAACGACATGCAAAACAACTACAGCTAAAATGCGGCATAATTGACTTTTGGTGCTCATCTGCTCATCCTACGCGAACAGAAGCGCAATCGCACTCGAAAATCTCGACGTGACAGCTATGCGGCCTTTGCGTTCAAACTGGCCTGGATTTAGCAAGGCAAAAATGTTAACAGAGCGATGACAAACATAAAAACAGGTATAATATGACGCTAATCTGAGTAATTAAGTGCAGCGCCTCAGTATTTCAAAGTTCGCAAACGTCGTAATTTCTACCACATGACTGGTCCCTTTGCAACCAATTGGTTCAACAAACGCAATATTTGTGTAATTTGCATGACCGTCAAGTCCTAACAGTTTGGCACCGGGCTGCAGGTTGACTCCAGAGGACTTGAACACGGAATACCATCAGCAAAAAGCCCATGTAGTTCTTTCTTACAGTCATATTGAAAAATAGTTTATCACATTCAAAATGCTGGCTACAGTACAAATAAATCATTGTTAGCAATTGCACGCCATAGGCTAGGAAATTTAGCTTTCGTTAGAAATACAGTCTTCAGAGTTTGCTTATGGGCTCCGAAAGAAAGCATGACTTCAAATGGGCTAAAATGTCGGTCGCTGCTCAAATATATCTAAATATATCGAAGGATGGAGATGCCTCTGAGAAAATAAATTTCGTTTGTATGAAAGAAGTGGCTCAGCGCCCAGTAAAATAGAAAAGGGATGTGCTCTCGAAAAACTACAATATTGACACCAGTTAAACTGGCAATACGGGTAGGAAGGCAAAGGTGGGGAAATGAGGGGCTCGTTAGGATATAGATATGCTGGCTTCATTCATATGTAGATGGGCAGGAAATTAGATATGTAAATCTGGAAACGCATCCCTGCATTATTCCAAGTTATGTCAATCCATCTTCTTGAGAAGAATGCCATGTGTGGGAGGGGTGTGCCTGGTTACTGTTATTGTAAGACTGAGTTCACAAAAGCGATCTCTACCCACACAATTTTTTAATCGTTTAAATATTCGTTTTGTGGTATGTAGTTTCTTTACTCTTGTATTCGAACTAGGTTGCAATTTATTTCTTATTCATTTCTTCATACGTGAGATTGTATCATTGAAAAGTATTGCCACAGTCTCGAGATTAAACTGCGTTGCTTTACGTGCAACGTAACGAGCCCCCACATTTCCTTCTATTTCCACGTGGCTGCAAACCAAATAGAGTGACACACTTCTTCCCCGCCACTTGCACTTGTGCAGCACACCTTAATATTTAATAATAATATCTAACTCTTAACACCACCTGTTTAGTGCTTTATAGCCTCTGCTGCCGCTGCGCCATAATCCCCCCTGTAACTACCATTACTAATGGCTTATGGGTCGCGCCCCATTACTCGTTTTGCTTTGTTATCACTTCAGATGTCTTCAAGTTAGCGGGAACCTCACCTTTTCAAAGCTTAGAGGTCCTAGGAGCGCCGTAAGAACCTCACCAGTGATGCTGCAGCAAACCCTATACATTTTTGGCAAATGCTGCTGTACGTGACAACCCTCGCAAGAGCCGTGTCCGCTTGCTTGCAATTTGGCTACTGCTCCCCATAAAAGCAGAAAGAACAGAAGTTATGATCAAGTACATGTTCGCAGCTGATCAAAAAATTGTTCAGTCCAACTGCTCAGCTGTCGTGTATGAAAAAAAAACCTAACAACCCCAATTATCAAATGCTGCTTAGTGAATAGAGTGTTCCAAATTAAAATTAAATACCTTTCCAATAGAGATAGGTAGGCCTTAACCTGTCAGAGCTTCAGATTACTGTTATTCTAACGCATTACCTCACCAAAACTAGTCCCTCCATTTCCTAAATGTTTTGCCCATGAGAGTAGAGAGACGAAGACCTCAGCGACCGCCAGCCTTTCTGTAAGTGGCCGAAGTCATGACAGGCCACAGGTGATAGTCATCGCGTGCTTCCTAGGCTAATCCAGCATCACTGCTGGAGAAAGTGGTACGGCGGGCTCTCGGCCGCTACACGGCGCCGAAGAGAAGAAGCGCCGGCCGGTGGAGCGTACGTGACGGGCGGCGGCGCGACCAATGGCCTCCCCGCCCCCGCCAGAGGCCGCGGGCGCCTCTGGAGTGGCGCAGAGATCGTCGCTCGGAGCGGCTCATCAGCCGGCACGTCGAGCACGCTGTCAGGGGCGACAGGCCGCATCTCATTCGCGGAAGGGCCTGCGCGCCAGCACTCCTCTGGCCGTTCCCAATCCTTCAGGCCCATCAGGTCCGGACAGGCCGCGGTCTCAAGAGGCGCGACCATGGCAAACAGCCGGCCTATCTGGGTCGAGACCGAGGCGCTATTTTTAACGCAAATGCCACGCAAGGCCCCGGAAAGCGGTTCTCATTGATTGCTTTATCTGCCTCGGTAAGCCTTGCAAAACTGCGCCCGAGTCAATTCCAGTTCCGCTTGGGAGCAGCCCACATCGTTCAACCAACCGCGCCGTCCTTCCGAACGCGACACATGGAGTGGTCCTCTCGGCGCATTCTTCGCTTCGGCCGGCTTTCTCTCGCGACAGTCGCGTGTACAGACAGCCTTTGCGCTGTGCCTTTCGCATTCGCATGCTGATGCCAACCGCGCTACGCCGCAGTAACTAATGGGTCGCCGCACTGTGCTGAGCTCACTATAAACGCCTGTCTAATGTACAAAGATAACAGACAGTTATCACGTACAAAGATGCATTCGAGTGAAAGAGGCGGCACAGGTTAAAGAATCTTTCACACTTGGTTCTTCTTCTATGCGCCCTTCGCTTTTGTTTTCTTTTATTTTCATGTCAGCCCTGCGGAGTCAACGTATCTGTTTGCATCGGGCGGTAAAGACTGAACAGGCGGTTGGGATAACGCTCTCAAGGCCAGCTTGGTAGTGACAAAAATTGTCGGCAAGAAAAGTGTACAAAACAGATGACCCACTATTTTAACAGGCGTTGATAGCTGTAGAAATAAGAGCAATTTTACCCTTCTAAGCACCCTCCTCTTTAAAATGTTGCAGGAAGGCCATTTGTAACCTTTAATTTTATGGTAATAGTTGCCGGCTAACATGGTATGGTTTAGAACCACGCGATCTGAAAATATCGATGTCGCCTTATCAGTATGACCTGCATTTGTCTTTACAGTAACGGCTAGATTTCGACAGCAGTCACCATAATTACTGTCAATACGATTAGCAAGAATGGGAAGGAGGTGTGCCACGAGTGCAGCAGCCACTGTCGCCCTGAAGTCAGTATATTAACTCTCCGTACATACATAAGTTGAATACGAGCAAGGCCAGAAAATGAAACGTCTTCCTCAGTTCATGCAACGTCAAGAATGTTTTCTTGCTAAACCTTTCAAAGCCTCTAAAAGCAAGGCTCAGAAACTTGCTTTTCTTATGCCTCGACTGCCTATTATAACCCTCAGAGCAGCTGTGTGTTGTCGTGGCAAAAGCAGCTTTTCGCGACATTTATGTTTGACTGTACCATGCCAGGTACTCTTAGAGCACAAAATAAATAACGGCTAAGTTGTGCTTTTATGCGTGTTTGTTTTGCTTGTCATGCTTGGTTTTGCTTTTGCTCCCAAAGTTTTGCCTAAACATGTATTCCTTATGCCCAAAACTGCCCAAAGTGCCCGAAACAGCGAAAAAAAAAAAGCTTTCAGTTTCCACGGCTGCCTCTGCGTGCCGAATGAAGCTGAACACTCAGCATCACTGCGGGAAGTTCGAATCTTCGGTACACTCCACTGATTTTTGACGGCCGCCGGAAAGAATTGGTGTAAGCTCAGGAAGGATTTCATAGGCCAGATTTAGCAGCTAGGAGGAAGAGTCGGCCACGATAATCATCGTGTTAGCGCAAAATCTCTCGGGACTATCTGGTTTTCTAGAAATTACATTTTCAAAGTATCTCCACCGAGTTATGCGGCGTTCGTTAGTGGGAGCCAACAGATGGTGGTAGTAGCCGATGTACAGCTATCCTTTGGAAGGGTCCAGGGTCGGCGCGGTTAATGTGATTCAAAATGGTGTCATTTTGAATCCCATGCACCGCGCCGACCCTACAATGGTTCGAAAATTTAATTTCAATTAAAACTTCGATGTCTGCAAGCAGTATTGGAAGCTATCTGTGTGTTGAAGACACGAAAATGCTGATTTCCACACAAATACTCCGTTGCGACTAAATGAGACTGTGCTTTGAAATGGCGGAGATGTCGCCACCCTACCAAAAGAAGCTGCGTCGAGGCACCTTAATGTCGAACGAAGCTGGGCGTATGTCTGCAACTGAAGACTACTTCTCATCAACTCCACTCGATTCCTCAGCAAGGCTGCGTGGTTTGGCTGGATGCCTCTGAAACCACGAAACGGCTAACTTACAGCCACGCGACAGCGGCCACCCATGAGAACTGCACTCCAGCTGCCGCACTAAAACAAAAGCGGCCAGAGAGGCCCTTACAACGCAGCGTACCCCAGGAGGGTGCATCTGCAGGCCTCACTGGCGTCTCCCCTTCGCCGCGTGCGCTGACCTCACGTGGTGTCGTTGTAGACAGAGGCGTGCATACGAACTTATTCATCGCCCGAGAAGGGCAGGTTTTCTTCTTCCTTTCCACAGCATGCATGCGAGACGGGAATTGGGGCCATAGTCATGGCTCGATATCCGAGACCCACGCAGCGTGGCGCAGGGCATTCAGCGATCGTGGAAGACTCTCCGTGGTGGGAGGGCGTCTCTTTCCTTCTTCTTGTCCCCTTTGGCCCCTCGGCGGCGGCCGCATCCTCGGGCGTCCTTGCCCGCGCGCGGTGAAAGACCGCGCCGGGCCCCTTTCAGCAGCCAGGCGTTGCACTGTAACCTCCGACATAGGGCGACCTCTCACCTCTCGTATACGGGGCTGTATAGCGCAGGAGAGGCCGTTTCGCTCTTTTTGCTGCGCTTCGCTTAGCGCATATCGTGGCTCTGACAAAGGGCGGGAAGAGAGCAAGGGCAGCGCTCCATTTTACGGCGGTACTTAGGACTCTGTCAGAAATCCATGCCAGCTTGGGAGATTTTTCGTAGAGCGTGCCTTTAACTAAACGTTAACGCGATACTTGCTACCAACGCTTTGGTTATAACAGCCTCTGGTTATTCGTTGGTGACGTCAACCACTCATTTCCCTGCGCGAATGAGCGGCAAACTTTAATCTCAAATGTAATGGTCCATGTTTCGGAAACTGCCGCGTGTAGACTCTGCTTATTGAGACAAGGGAACGCTCAGTCAGTCCGGTATGACATATCCAGCAACTGTTGTCTCGCTTCCCTTAACTTTACTGCTGAATGAAAGTAGAATTGTGGCCACGTTTTTCCTCGTGATCTCCCAACGTGGACTTTCCATTGCGCGATGCTTCATAGCATAACTGGAGATATTGAATGCAACCACGGCTTAACAGTTTCTTTTTATTTTCCTCCCAGCTCCACTTTGCGATTGCTCGAGGCTCGATATTATGTCAGGCTTACAAAGAGCAACGTATAGAGCATGCATATAACGCAATAGCCGGTATCATTTCAGTTCTGTATATTGTTTGTGCAGGTTCATTAAACACATTGAAGCTGAAAACTTCACACAGTGCTGCTTCCTTTACTATTTGTAACTTGTAAGGATAATTTCTCAAATGCGCCAAATGCAATTGAGAGTGTAATTTTAAAAGAAAGGAGCCGCTATTAACGCAAGACATCGAAGCATGAAACCAGGGCCAAAATAAATGGCTTCATTGCGAAGTATGTAACTTCATCGGTGATATTGTTATTATTATCATCATTAATATTATTTTGGTAACGTGTATACAGACGCAAGAGAATCGAAGAAGGCTGAAAATGGTGCGGAAACAGATAGCAGAGAAATAAGATGCTATGTCATGCTTACTGCACTAAGAATTTTTATTATAAATTATTGTCTTCCTTCGTGTCCTTGATTTACTTTTCCTTGCTCTTGCGACTAAAGCCCTTGAACCAAAGGAACTTCATGCGATCGGTATACTCCTACTCAGAAATAGAAAAAAAAGGCTATATTAAGATACTTTGGCCCGCCTATCGCAATTATAACCTTGCCTGAAGGAACCCAAAGCGATAGATAAGCTCAAGATGTCCTCAGCAAATGGTCAAGGAGGGAAAAAGTTTTTGAACGAGCTATGCACTCATGTTCCAGAGAGTGAAGCTGCTCAATGAGCTCAACTCATGCTCTCTACACATAGTTTTGTTAAAAATTGGCAGTTTCATCTCGCCCTAATTGTCCTAATCGTGGCGCAGCTAACGGGAGCAACCGCTATTTGTGACATTCCGCAAGGAATCGCAAGGGAATCACGGTGGAATATTGGACATGTGTGCTAAAGTGTTTATGTCAAGGATCAAGTGTCTCCGCAACAGAGTTAAAGGAGTAAATGAGGAACGAATAGACACAAGCAGAGTTCTGTAAAACTAATGAAAAGAAGACGCATCTGCTTCCAACTATCAGGGCAGAGCAGAACCGAGCGTAGAACTAAAATGCCAGTAAATTTATCGCCGGAAGTAAATATTGGCAAAGAGTATACAGGCATAAATAATGTTGCCCCTTGGACGCAAGATGTATCGTGCAGTGTGTACCACCACTGACCTTTACAGGAGAAAGTGAAGCGGGCTTCGCCCGTGGTGCGTGTTCTGTTCTCGTCCGTCGTCTTGTTTTAGCGCTCCTTTTCTCATGGATCATCGCTGCGAGATTGAAATTCGATAGCATCGCAGTGGCGCTCTGAATCCGCAGCTAAACGTAATCGAGGGGACAACCTACCGGATGTCCACGAAATATTATTCTAGTAATGTCACCAGTCTAGCTGCTGCGGTATGCTTGTAATAAACTCATTGTAACGCAGCACTTGCAAAGAGCGAATCTAGTTTTCCCCGTGCAACCTGCCCTGCGTCCAGCCCACTACTCGGCATGAAAGGTCTGTCAATAACCTCGGCCTAAAAGTCTGCCTGGATGCCACTTGATGCGGTGTTTGTCAAAAACAAAAAGGGCGCGTAAGGGAGTAGGGCGACGTATAGCTACTCAAATGGTAAGTGCATTTTGCCACTACCGCTACGCAGTTCTATAGGCGTTAACACTTGCCCGCATCCTTCAATACAGCATAAGCATGGCATCGGCTGCCTTATTAGCTATAGCGCTTCAATATTTCCTAATAGCAAGAAAAAAACCTGCTTGCTCAATGCTTAACGCATAAGCCACAAGCTCCGAGGTAAATTAGGCACGATGACTCCGAGTTACAAAAAGGAGATATGTTCTCTCGATCTGCTTTCACTATAATTACCAAAATAAAAGTGACGCAGACGCGTCCTTGTGGCCGACGCCCCGGCTACTACCCACAGTCTAAACACGAATATGCCTATGCGGGAGTAGAAAGGGAATAAGCTGCCCTCTAGCGCACTCCCTTTTATAAAAGAGTGTACGCTAGAGGGCAGCTTACTCTCTTTTTTACTCTTTTCTGTTCAGAGTGATACTGCACATTTCGCGCGTGGCCCTCGACGGTCGTAATTATTAATCGAAAGCCGAATAAGGTCATATGGAGCCTCTTTATTAGGTTGCTTACGTATTGCAGGCCGGTGTCTGCGCCACACCGGCCTTGAACCTTCCTTGAAACTGGGTTTTCGCATGTACCGTCTGTGCCGAAAGTAACCGGTCATCGGGTTTTGCATACTGCAGGGCACTTATGGCAGCCATTAAGCTCTGCAGCTGTATAAGGTAAAAAGATCCCTTGTCCTCACCTTTCGGAGCGTTTTGGTTCGTAGGAGAGTCGTAAGGGCTCCACCATATGTTTGAGAAGCGAACCCCTTTGCTCGCTTCCTTTTGGCAAAGGGGGTACTTTTGTGCCGAGCTTAATTTGATAAGGCACGAAATGGGAAGATGCAGCATTGCACGGCACTTCTGGTTCTAATTATAAGGCGGTTTGTGTAAGTTGCGTTTTTAAGCGACGTCACCAAGAATCCAGTAGCAGCAATGGAATATTGACCAAAGGCTGAAAGCTACCCTTGCCTGAGTTCGGATGTTTACTGGCCGACGCCTGTGGTATGGCCAGTCACGATGGCTGGAGAGGCCGTTGCCAAGGCGATGAACACCACACAACAATTTTACATAAGAGAAGTTTCGTGATTCCAAGTCCAGATCTTTAGAGTCCAGGCAGTTAAATCAAAATACGATAAGGTGTTTTGCCGACTGCGTATCCCGTCTCGTCTCATGTAGCTGAGCTCGAGCATTTCTTGGCAGCAGCGCGAATAAATAACGTGATGGTGGTAAAAAGTCTTGGGATTTAGATGAAGTGCTTCAGCGGACGCAGTACGCCCAGAACGCCTGTGGTCTGTGTACATCGAGTCCACTCCTCTGATGTCATAATAATAAGCCTTCATGGTTTCAAAAATTCACGCTTCCAAAACGAAGACAATGAATGGTTATATATTTCATTAGTTATGAAACACGTACATCGCATGATGAAGGCTGCCTTGGCGTCAAATATTCTATATAACTGCAACCAGAAAGAAAAATAAAGTTATCTGACCAAAAAACAAACATTCAGACACCTTCCCAGAATACCAACGCTCGAAGTCCTTTCTGCACTTCACCCACCCGCTTAAAATCTCCTGAACTCCTTGGGCGTGTAGTGGTACCGCCAGCACTCCGTGTGCGCATGCGCAGGCACGGCCGCGGAGACTCGCATCAGTTTGTTCCACTCATTAGCGCGGCACCGTGGCTGGAAGAACGCCAGGGCGAGCGGCAGCCCGCAGTCCAGGGCCACTTCTCGGTGCGAAAACGGAGGAGAGGCGGACGCGATCCCCAGCCCGGCGACGCAGCCCGCCAGTCAGCGCACGGCATCGGGCAGCAGCGCCGGCCGCGGATCGCGGAGCGCCGGCGGTAATGCAGGAAGCGAACGGCCGCAATCGCTGCACACGCACGCACACACACACACAATATTCTCCGGGACGGCGCGGAACAGGCGCAGGGGCGAGCAGCCTTTCCTGCTTCCAAGCGGAGCAGGAAAGCCACCGGCAACCGCGTCTGATTAGGAGCCAAACGAAAGGTGCGCCGCCGAGGAAAAGCGGGTACCTGGGGCGTTTATCTCGCTTCGAAATTTTCAGCACTGATCCGAAAACCACAAAAAGAACTGCGCAGGTCAAAGGTCACGCAACCTAACTGGCCGCAAACAGATGTTCTGTAGCGTTGCCAGTCAAACTAACACACACACACACACACACACACACACACACACACACACACACACACACACACACACACACACACACACACACACACACACACACACACACACACACACACACACACACACACACACACACACACACACACACACACACACACACACACACACACGGGCGCGCGTGCGGGACTCGTTTTGCTGCAGTTAACGAATAACACCTCTTCCAAAGTTTTTACGGCGCGCAGTAAACGGGCTTCACTCACTGACGACTGACCAGTTCTCCTACCGAAAGAACAGCTTGAGCATGCAGGATGTGCGGCCTTCTTTCGCATTAGCCCACATGCGCTGAAAGCGTTTGGTCAGACTTGCGGGCGAAAACTAAACCATAGTGCCGCGCCCATAATTCAATAAGCTGAATACCTACTGCAGCCCCATTCCGGTCGCTCCAAGAGCGGGTCAGTTACACATTTTCACTACTACACCTAGCCGATTAGTTTATGTCCCAGGCGTTTAACTGTTACTAGCCGCCGCACTGTAACCAACCTTGCATCATTTCTGAAGAGATTGTACAATAGCTTAATACGATTATTGGAACTTAGGTCACCTATAGACAAAGCCACACGGAGGGGTTGTCCAACGTAGTTGGAAACTTTTTTTTTATTAACTACTTTTCAATGAACATCACATAATATACTCTTCAAATGCGAAAAAAAATGAGAAGCTTTCGCAAAGTAATTGTGTGGAGCGTCACAGCAACTCACAGTGTCACTTCGGTAATGGCAGGTGCATCTGGAACGTATTTTGTTTTAGGCGCTCTGCGCGCAGCGCCCAATAACTGCACAGGCTAAGGAATGAACCAGCCCCTTCAGGTGGCGTCCGCGCAAACAACTGTAAGGACAGATCCACACAGACTTTGTGTCTCAGTCTTTTTTGCATCCATTTCAGCTGTCGTGAGGTTGGTCGTTCCTGTTGTCTCCCAGTCTTTGTTCGATACGCGGCAAATAAAAACAAAGCACTGGAATAAAGCTACATCTTCGGAAATCTTTCTGTCGTGTGTTTCGAAGGTGCACAACTTAGTGATTGATTCTCCTAACTTGCGACCGTCGTCATGAAAATATAATTAATCGATCCTAGGTGACTTTTATCTTTTATGAAACGAACAAAGTACATCTGTGTATGAATGAAGCATTGTGCATGGGAGCTCGCGCGCGCATGTTGTGTGTGTGTGTGTGGGGGGGGGGGAGCTAACCATAGTATACAGCCTGTTAGCACTTATAGAATCGTAGTCAGAAAACGCCTTGTGAAAATGAAGATACCGGATAATGCTATACTGCGGATAATGCTATACGGCACGACGGCCGCAATGCGCTTGAACGTCCCCGCCAGCCAGCTGTGCCTCAGGACCAACCTCGCTGTGGCGAACGAGACAAGGTCGCTGGGGACAGGGGGCTACAGCCCGATCGCGGGCTCGCGCTTCCGACCGAGCGCGCTTACTTCCCGCTGCCGACGTGTCAACCGGCCCTGCGCGGCGAGTTTTGGTTTAATTCTTGGCAAGGACGATGCTCCGCGAATGAAGGTGAAAAACCGGTCGCCGTTATTAATACCGCCTCTTTCTATCCGGATCCCGATTTAGCCGACGACCCCCTCGCCGTTGCCTCTCGCACTCGCGCCGCCCCGGCGAGGCAGAATGCGCAAAGTGCAGTCCAGACGCCGCGCGCGTCTTTATCCATTGTCCTCCCCACCGCGTGTGTGTGTGCGTGCGTATGTGTTCTTGCGCGTACGGCGTTCCATGAAACGCTCGCATTCCACATGCGCAGCACACGTTCCCCAGCTAGCCCCACGGCGCCACGTCGCAGGGCTGCACCGCGCCACAGGCGCAGGCCTCCCTCTTCCGTAACTGCTGCTTTCGGGAAGGGAACAGCGGCCCTTTTGATGATAGGAAGGATCGGACTCCTGCTGCACTTTCAATACACATGACACATCCACATATTGCTGCTTTTTTATTACTTTAACTGTCTTCCCGTTTACGGTTTTAAGATTAATAATTTTGCGTTTAAAGATACGAAGGCTAATCGCTGTCACTCTTTGCAAATTACAGGGAGCGGCATGGTTAACATCAATCGCCAGCGTTCGGGGCTCCAGACCGACGCTGCGCTTATGCCAAAAGAAGTGCCTCTTTTTATTTTCTCCCGCAGTGACGCAGCAAAGAGAGACAGGTGTGCACGAAATAGCGGGCAGAAAGTCGTTATCTCAAAGATGACGTGACTGCGAGGTTGTGCTTGCGGCAGTATGCTTGACGTACGACGAGGGCACAAGCCAGTGTATGCGAAGCCTCTTCTATCTGCCGAAGGCTAAGAGCAAGGAGCAGTAGTTGGCATTTAATTGCGTGAAGAGAACACCGCGTGCTTATTTGCTCTTTCGCTCCGAACTATGACGCACTGGTGGGGCATAAATGTATATCATTGCCCTGCACCGGGAAATTTCATATCAGGTTCCATGCTGTAAAAACTACTTGCCAAAACAACTACTTACAATATACTGGTGAGCGCATCTGTAAGCGCAATTTTCCAAGGCACCCGAACAGAGTGCATACTCGACTTCAGACCGCACAGGCGAGTACACAATCATTGTACTAAAGCCTAATTGCTTTCAGCAGTCATTCAAAGGCATCTGGCGTTTTGTTTTGTTCCGTGGTTGCTTATATTCACATGGTGCCCGTACGCGCGTGGTATTCTTAAGAGTGGCCTGCCACCAAAAAGAGTTCACTCAGAGAAGCGCCAGCATTTTTACAGCAGTTTACTTTCCTATTTTATGACAATAAAATATCAGCTTGTGCCTGCAATTTAGTGACATCTGTCAAAGTTTTCAGTGCCCCCAGGCAAGAGAATTTCCCAGAAGAATTTCCCGCGCGTTTTAATAGCTTCGACAACATATTTCCTTAGTTCAAAAGCCTGCGGAGATGCAGATGCGCCTCAGCCAGTGTTGCCCAAGCTCAAGCAGAAACTCTGTAGGAGCATGGCCTCCGCGATTGCTGCGAAACATACTTTGTTAGATCTCGGATGCTACTGTCGTCGCGCGGTAGCATCTGCGCTGATCGCAAAGAAATGCTCAAAAACGTTTGTGCAATAGCCATTTTTTTTGTGGCAAGATCCCTTCAGAAATAACTCTACGCACCTGGCAGTGATGAATGATGCAGCATGAATGATGCAGCACCGTTCGAAACGGGCTTGGCCCGCGAGGGGCGCAGCGGGGTTTACGGAGCTTCTCCCTAGCGAACACCCCTAAAGAAAGCGGAGCGCCATGTCGGGGGCCGCCTGTACCCATTTTTACCGGTGGGTGTGCGTGGGTTTCGAACCAACCACCTCCCGCAGCCGTGACGGGCGCCCAACCCACTGGGCCACAGCTGCGGTACCAATTTCCCAAGCATTTCACCCTAAATAAGCCGAGTACCAGACCAGGGGAAAGCTTGTACCCATTGTATCACTGGTGGGTACCCGGCGGTAGTGGGGATCGAACCCCGCACCTCCCGCATGCGAGGCGAATGCTCAACCACTAAGAATATACCGCGCTTAACATACACACTAATAGAGGTGCTGTCAGAGATAAAATAAATCAACTGAGCTATTTTCCTCTTATGGGGAGCCCGGGTAAGCCACAGTTTCGCTAAACTACGTTGTGCATAGCGATTTCACCTGCTGACGGCTTTTATGCGTCGCTATTATCGTTATTTACTTTCATCTCAAGCATCTGCTGCATCAGTGAGGTTTGCCATGGTCTACAACATCGCCGTAGTAGGTTTCTCAGACTTCAATGTACCAGACTCTCAGACTTGTTCGTACTCCCCGGAAGGGCAATGTTTGGAAGCTTTGTCAGCAGGAGAACCCCGAGGGGTTCACTGAGATGAGGCGAGGGTAACCGCACATCGCGAACTCCCTATTGATCCCTCCTGGGAGACAAACTTGATCCAGGTGTGGGGTTTGTCCAGTGGTAATCTGGCTAATGGGAACGTGCCACCTGCGGTAATGCGATCAAGGAGAGCTTGGACAGGTTTGAAGAAAGGAGGAAAGTGTACACGAGCGCATAATGGGAAAACCATGAAGAACAACACTGGCAAAAGCACGCAGTATTAAGAATGACCTAGCATCGCCGCTGTTAGACGCATGTACTACGTGACCTGTCCGCGCGACACGAAAGCGTGCCGCCGTGCCAGCGTACTCCTCGGTGATCATTGCACCTGGCCAAGTTACAGCTAGTTGAGGGGACTCTATTGAGGAACTCAACTTCAGTGCTAGTTAGAGGGTGCGTGTAGCGCCATTTGAACCAAGTCAATGCCTGCCAAGCAAGTGATTGGACTGAATTGCACAGGAAATACAACTTTGAATTTGTGCGGACCAGCACACTGCATTAGCATTATGACTAAATTGCGACCGATTATGACCAAAACGCATCATTTTATTACACACAGCTCGGCATTCAAAGTTGGGTAAGAAGGTTATTTTTTTTTATTTCACAGTGAGCATAGAAGCGTGAAATATACGTAGGCGTATATTCGGAGTTCTAGCTTCCTTATATTCCTTATTTTACCTCAAAAGTCATTTGCCAGCTGGGAAGATAAGCGTAACGTTCGAGGGAATTCCTTCATTTTTTTTCCCCATTTGAGAGCATTACCCACAATATTGTGCGATTACGCAACCGATTACATTTTTTTTCTTTTTTTCTTTTATCAGTAAACTTAGAACGCATTATTAGCCATATCCGCGTCATCAAACTGAAATTGAGAAGCAGGAAATGCTAACATTGTCTTAGCCGAAGGAGCGAAATACACGACCGTAAACAACAGTTCCGACAAAACCAAGGGTCGAGCCCAACAATATGAAGGCAGCAGACATATCAAGCTTGGCCTGGCATTGAGATGTCCGCTAACTTCACGAGCAAAGTTGAAGTCTACTGCTGTATCTCCCGCTTCTCACACGGTCACGGTTTCTCGGTCTGAAAACAATACGGCCAACATGAGTTTCTTTCTGGTCCACACCATGAAGCCAGCAGAGGGTAATAACTGTCATTCACTCAAAGTTCTTGAGCTTTCCACTGCTCTGAATCTACTTCCCTTCTGAAATTACTAGGTCCCGAGAAATAGGCTGTCCAGGAGGAGGCAAGAAAAGGGTCCTGAGAACGAACGCTGCTGTAAGAATTGCCCTTTTGTGAAGGAAACGTCAAACGCTACAATAAGGTTTTCAGGCCTGGAAAGCTGGCTTTTGCTAAGCGCTACGCCAGGGCTACTGCATATGGCAAGCCTGAAGACTGGAAACGCGGCAGAACTTTTGCGAGCGTAGCCAGACGACCAACAGCTCCTTCGTGGTGCGGGAGAACGGCAACCGCATGAGTACACGGAACGACCTTTAGCCGTTCAGTACGCCTGACTGGCCGGGCAAGGTTGCAGCCATCGGAACATTTCGGTGCTCAATATTCATTGCCGAATATCTCCTAGATGAGGACCACTTCCTGAAAAGGCTTATGTCACTTCCAGACAGGGGAAAAAACTGTGAATAGCGAGGTAGACATAGTATAGACGTAGGCATAGCATAGTAACGTCTGACGCAAGAAAAGAGGAAAAAAATGTAAGGATGACGTCACCATGTGCGCTGAGCGTCCCACAGATGAGGAATTGTCCCTGTGTTTTCTAGTGATGTATCCTATTATTGGCGCGAAAGTGCCTGTTATAGTTGCCCAAACTTTCCACTCTACCCAGCAGTGATGAAGCGACTGTGCCACCAGATGGCCCGGAAAACTTAGCCACACTCTGATTAGCCAGCTGGTAAAAAAAAAAAAAGTCAGTGCTCAATCCCTATTTGTAAGAAATGCTGCCACATGATTCCTAGGGAGTGACGTCAATAATTAATCAGTAAATGAAGAGATACTAAAACTGCTACGACTACTGCTACAAGGCCGCAAACATCGGCAAACGTTCCTATTATATCGCTGCGAAACGAGATTCAGTTTCCGTCAGATTTGGCATAGTCGGCGTGAAAACAGACAGCATATACTGAACGAGCACCTCTCCAGTCGATCACGAGCCTCCGTGTACGGCACGAGGCACAGATAACTAAAGCGCGCTCCATCTTCCCGCTACTTCCGTGCACCTTCCACATTTGTGGTGCCGCACAAGGCTCCGCTCGCGTTCGCAGTCGCAACGCTGTTTCAGGTGATTTCGCTTCTCTTTCCTCTCTCTTTCTTTCACCTCGCTTCCAGCTTCTTTCCGACGATGCCTAAAGCTGGGCAAGCAGCAGGGCGCGTGAAGAAAAGCGCCAACAGCGGCAGCCAGGGCACGCCTGGTTGTTTTTCCTGCATCCGCGTGCGTTGAGGGAAAAAAGGCAGGGTGCGTAGACTGCTGACGTCGCAAGTTCGTGAGTTGTGTGTCGGAAGCAGTGTTTGGTCCCCCCCCCCCCCCTCCCTCCGCTGGCCTACTTGGTTTGGATGTGCCAGAAGGCTGATGCCGATTCTGCAGAGCAAACGGTATACACCGGAGCAGACTGCCGGCCTCCGAAGGGAAATTAATCAACATCAGCACGTCAGCTATTTGCTTCCTTTCTTTCAAACTCATTATGTGCACGCCGATAAAAGTCAAGTTGGCCCCATCTCGAAGCGCCATCACAATGACATCCAGCACCAACGCTTCGATTGCAACTGCTCCGGATCAAATGATCATCTTGCTGCACATTGTCAAATACGAATAACAACTTCAGTATCAATTTGGAGTTTTTATTCAGGCACGCTACGGTATACACTTTGGGCAAAACAAGTCGGTGGGTAATTTCTGTTTTGTGTCGAGTCTTAAACCAGGCTTTCAACTGTGCCAACTGTTTCTTAAAAGGATCAGAATATTTTCGGAGCCCGCTGTTAATAATTTCATGAAAAGACACCACCTTCATTCCACTTTCTAGCATGATAGGAAGGGAGAAGAAAGGGCTTTCACTAAACTATGCGAAAAAACAAGTTAAAGGTGGCACGTCGTTCGATTAGCCGCACAGGAGCACCAAAAGGAAACCGGAGCACGCGAGTCGCCAAACTTGCATCGCGGCGCGCTCTGTAGCAGCAAATGAGCATGTGTTCAGCACGGGTACAAGTGGCATATCCAGCTGACCAGAGATGTACTTTTGTTGGGAGCCATATTAGTGCCCGGGAGAGCAGACTCGCGCTCCGTTTTATTTTATTTTTTTTTTGGGGGGGGTGGGGGTGGGGGGGGGGGCACCTACAACGAATGCATTTCAAGGCGTGTGTCTACAGTTGCCAGCTTGCTATTAACGCCACAAGCTAAGTTTCAGGCAAAAACAATCAGCAGCTTTAGCGAGAGGCGAGTCAGACCTCCTTTAAGAGAGTCCTGCCGGCTATATCGAAACTATGAAGAGCCTGACAGACAAGGCCGTTTAGAGCGCAAACGCTTCTAGCTACACTGTGGGACAGTTCGCATGATCGACTAGCGACCTGCGCTGCACTGATTTGTTTTCCCAGTATTTTTTTTTTGCGTTTCTATGAGACAAGCGCACAAACGTTTCCCCTTCTTTCAACTCAGCTTCTCCGTTCAACACGGGCCAGTAGCTGCCGGGAGCAATGGCACTTTCACGACAGAGGCCTGAGGTTGTTGATGTTCCCGCCCGGTGTACACTCTCGTTCGTACTATAGGAGACTATAGGAATAGGTGTGCGAGTTCGTTCATGCAAGTTCCGTACAGACAGACAGCATGTTTCGGCCACCTGATAACAGAGAAAATAGCGAGTGGTCGCAGTCACGGCCGTGCCATATATCGCCCTGTGCCCATTAGACGGCCAAAAGGACCCCGCCCTGGAGGCTTTCGCAATAATTACTACTTGTGCTGAGAGCCGACAATACATTCTTTCAGACGCTGTGATATCAGTGACTAATAACATAGGTCTGACCACAAATCTCGCCTTTAAATCGGATCCAATCAAAGCCGCATTCAGAAAATGCCTTCTAATGCGACTCTGGAGACTCTTTGATACTGCGTGTTTTTTTTTCCTCTACAGTGGTATTCAGCATGCGTACCTGCACTACGGGAATATTCTATGAGTGCATAAAAAAAATGTATTGTATACTAGCCTTGTCACCTGTCACCCTCTAAGTGATCTATGTACATTGCTCTCTGTTTTCTTTTATTTAACTTTTGCCAGTCGGACCTACTCTTAATTACAATTGTTGTACTTTGCTATTACGGCCACGCGCCTTTTTGTTCTTCACATTGCACCACAGCGGTTGACGTTTTTGTGCGCTATTCATATATTTTCTTTTTTTTTCCTGCCGTCAGTGACGTGCAAAAATTCCTAATGTTCAAAGAGTTTCTTTTTCTGTTTTTGATTGTATTTTACATGCAAAAGTTTTAACAAGATGTGTACTTTGTAAAACTGCAACTCCTGCCTTGGTCTGTGCCGGCAGCATAAATAAATAAATAAATAAATAAATAAATAAATAATATTAAAGTGCCCTGAAATTAGCCCCAAGAACTGGCTGTAGATGTGTAAAGCACGGTTGCGAGAGGCAAACTCTGTTTGAATGTCAGGGCTAAATTTCAAACTTTTTGGCCAAAGAAGGCGTACATTTCAACCAGTAAAGTAGAATTTACGGGAATACTGGAAACGTTTCTTGATAATCCTACACGGAGATGTAACGGTGCGACGGGGCGAATTCCGATTCGACAAAGAGTGTCATATGCCATGCACATATAAAATACGCATACTCTCTTCTAACTGCGCTCTCAATCAAAGAATATTTTCTTTGATAGAAAACCTATTTAATGACTAAACATTTTCTTCACAGAAATTAAGTAACCTTGTATGTCTTGCAAATGGTCGGAGCTAATTAGTTTGCCAAATAAACAGTGCAGAGACCTGCTACGCATTCAGAATTGCTAGCTGTTCATGAAGCGCGCTGCTTGAGAGCAAAGCGCGAGAACCGGTCAAGTTCCGCGTTTCACTTCAACAGCGTGGTCACACAGCTGACCCAGAAAGTATGAGCTTGCATGTGCGGTAGCTCAGTGTAGAAGAAACTGATGTTCCTAGCTCTGGACGCCTCACAGCAGCCAGTAAACTCGATTAAAGCGCTCGGCTCCGACATGCTACAAGCCACCAACTAATATGCTTGCAGAGCGCATAAATTCTCAGATAACTTTCAGTCGCCGGTGTCTCGAAATGCTACGCCCGATAGACGTTGATGATACCCTTCAGAAATTATTCGAAGAAAGTCATCAAGTAAATCATAATCTTTTCGAAAACACTTGAATTTAGGAACAAAGTGTGTCGAGTGATCGTGCAAGAAAATGGTTCATCTTCTAGTGTCGCTTAGACTACATGCGGATTTGAGTCATGCGAGGTGATCTGCTTTCGTAATGCACGTTTCCAACTTGTTTGCTATAATAATTAAAATATATAAACAAGAGGAGCTGGCGAAGGCAGCGGAGGAGGGAGGGGGAGAGAGAGAGAGGTGCAAAACAGAAAATTAGGACCTCCTCTCTCTCGGATCCACACAGCAAATCTCGCAACGGACTCGTAATTGCGTCCTCGATCGTTATGTCATATCGTTCCCAACCGTTCAATAAACACACCTCGTCGAACAAATGCACCCGAAAAACTGCTATGCGTAATGCTCATCTTATCAGCGGAATCTCGCCCGTCCGCGGTCTCCGCTTGGCGCCACTCGCGATGAGCGCGATCGGCTGGCTTTCGCGCCGGCTACACCTCGTTGCCAGTTCGGCCGCGTGCCTCGCTTTCCGCGACGGGAAGCCTCGGCAAGGGAGCCAGCGGGCGTAAGGCCGATGGAACGGCCTTAGGCGGCCACCGTTACATGGTCGCCGTTGCTATACGCAGCCGCTGGCCCTTTCGTTCGTTTTTCGCCCTCCCTGCGTGGCCTACATTCGGCGAAAAGGAAACCTCCGGGCCGAACGCTTAGCGACAGGAACTCTTAGCAGGAAGCGCATTGAAACAACAATAACGATAAAAAAAAGAGGGAAAGAAACAATCAACGGCCCCGCGTTCTTTCCAGTGGAAGGAACAACATCGGTGGAATAGTTTCGGCGCAACGCTGGCGAAAGCCAATGCAGCACCGCGGAAAGGAGCGACAACGGGTGATGGAACGATGCGCGTCGGATACAACGGGGATAAGGAATCGAGGAACTGTTGTTGGCGACTCGAGAAATGTCGCCGACTTTTCCGGCGAGAGGGCATGTTTCAGACGCGCACACCTTCTAACTTGTCAAGTAACGAAGTCACGCACCTGTGCCCGTTTCGTTTGCATGTGCCGTTGCAAACGAAAAGCATCATTAATTGGAAGCACTCATAATATAGTACAAGAAGCTGAACGTACGCTTCCACAACCCTTGAGTACCTTATTAGCTGTTGTTCTAAAAAATGAGTTCGCACCTGTATGTTTTTTTTTTTCTGAGAAGATGTAAACAACCTCCAAAAGTTGTGGGAAGGGCAAGGTATTGGAAAACAGTTTAAGTGCCTTATTATCCGCCCCGCAGGGACAACAAAGAGGGGGTCGCTACCTGAAAAAAAACTGAAGTAAAACGCGTGCAGGCGAAATATCTGACGATATTGCTGAGGTGGGACACGTGTATGAATAGTAGGGACTGGCCTAAAACTTCCAAGTATTAATGCTTTATGCAAATGGTGCGAGAAAAGGAGAGAGAGAGAGAGAGAGAGAAAGAAACTGTTCTGGAGGATGTCTTTGAACGTTTGGTGACCTCATGTCACGATACGCGAGACGCTTCAGTTTCATGCATAAGGGACTGCAAAGTTCACGTTTGCAAAAAAGGAAACATCAGAACGACGTCATACAGATACGAACAGCTCATATCAGCAGAACGGCATCAGTAGACAGCAGGAGCATACTCTTCAGTATCCAATCTCAACCATGAAAAAAAAAATGTGAAAAACAAATGTGGAGCTAACTTTTCATGTTTTTGTTGGGATATTGTGTTCAAGGTCTATGCATAGAGGCGAAGCATAATGCACGAAATTAAGAACACAATGAAGATAAAAAGAAAGTCATATAGGCGGAAAAGCATGTTCACTGTTGCATAACTATAGCCCACTCACATTGCGCATCGGGTCTGTCGTCATCACCCGGATGCCTGAGTCTGCCTCGCGTCAAGAAAACGGCGCTGTTGCGGTGTGGCAGCGTGCGCACGGCGTGCACGCTGCCAATATCGGGTTTCGAGCAACCTGCAACATACTTTAATGGAAATGTGCGGAAAAGGCGCGGACCGGCCGTTTTCTTCAGCGTTCGCATAGCGAATGAGCTAGATAGCGCACATTGCCCCGCGCCTCGCTCGGAAAGCTTTCTTTCTCTGAGCGCCACTCGCGCGCTCGCGTTCTTGAGAAAATTTCTCCTCGGTCATGATGTGGGTACGCGCAAGCTGCCCGCGTGCCGCTACTTCAGTTGGGATGACCTCGCGCGGCCTGCAGTGCTCGTCTGCAGCAGCGTCGGCGCGCTTGACGGCGCCCGCAGACGCGCGGCTCGCACGCAGCCCATTGCCCTCGCGAGGGGAGGCGAAAAGAGCGCGGCGGCGGAGGGGAACGCTTCAAGACGTCAAGAGGCGGCCATTCCTCAAGCGCTCGACGAGCTTTTCTCTGCTGGCCTGGCCAGCCTAGCGAAACACCGCCAAGGAAGAAAGAAACGCAGCAGTGCAGCTGGGGAACACGGCGGCGCTCCATAGAACTCGTTTCGGCCCGAGTCGTGAAGGCTCTGCAGTGCGCTGTCTGGCTCCGTCCTTGCAGCAGCCGCGCAGCAGGAACGGCAGATAAAGCCTGTCTTTTGGTTGTTTTCGCTTTCGCTCTTTCTCTCCGCGGCGTGTTTCCTGCTTGCGTTCTTTGTTTTCTTCTGCGCGAGAGCGGATCCTGCGCGGCCGGCCGCCGCCGACCGTCATGCGTATGACCCGAAGGCAACTGGGTGGCTGCCGCCGAAATCGGGACACCGCGGGTATCCGCGAGGAAGTGAGCGCCGCTGCCCGCTTTTTTTGGAACCGACGGATCCCGGCGCGCGCGCTCGGCTCCTGCTTGTTTTGCGCTTTTTTGGCGCCGCTTGGCGCGCCTGGCGCACGTGTCTCTGCGGCGGCGAAAGTGAACGCGTCGTGGACGGCCGGAAGCGCGGGGTGCTCTGCATGCGCTGCATGAACGGCGCACGGCAGCTGCCGTTCACACAGGCGTGCACGCACCGGGGGACGGGCGGGACACACTGGCGGCGCGCACACAGCAAGGTCATCATGCGGGTTCACGACTTACGTATATGCGGCGCAAGGAGGTGCCTGTACTTTTTGAGCTCGTACAGCACGTCCAAGTTGCCGAGGATGGGGTGCGCCGCCGTGGGCCCCGGGATCTTGGAGATGAGCTCGGCGATGCGTCGTCGCCGCGCGATGTGCACAGCCACGGGCACGATACACGAGAGCAGTAAGGTTAGGGACCACAGGACTCTGTGCGACGAGAAGGGCAGGAAGCCTGTCAAGGTCATGGGGAACAGGGTGGCTTCGCCGCCCGCCGACATGGTTGGCGAGACTGTCCGCTCAGGCCGCCGGCTCGCAGCTCGCGGCTCCGCTAGCCCGGGAGCATGGTCGGCCTCCGGGAGTGCCGCTCCTCGCGTCCAGCTCCGCTCCGGTGGTGTCACATGGGCGCCGTCCGCGAGTCGTCGTCGTCGTGGCGGGGTCCTAGCAGGCGGCAGGCCAGCCGACGGCAGAGGCGCGGCGGGGGCGCCGGCCTCCGGGGCCTCGCGGTCGCTCTCGGCGTCGGCATCGGTTCCTCAGCCGGGACCGCCGATAAGGCGCATGCCAGGAAGTGGCGCGGTTCCTGTGCCCAGGCCCCCCAGACAGCACGACTACACCACCAGCACCCCGAGGAAACGCACCGGGGACCGTACTAAAAGCATTGATGTAATCCCCCAAACGGGAGCACTGTCTGTTCGAGACGGCCGCTTGCCACGTGACCGCGGCTGGGCCAATGGGGCCAACCGGGCGTGACGTCACCACGAGACCTCTCCGCTGAGGGCTTCCTCGTTGACTCTCGCCGGCGTCCCGCTACGGCTCAGAGAGAGGGCAAAAATTCAAGATGGCGGCCCGCAGGAGGAGAAAAGCCTGCGGGGGAAAAAGTTTTCTCTGTTTTGGCCCTTTTGGTCTTGGCTTCTTTTTGCGCCGCTGGGAAGTGCCCAAAAATAGAAAGTTGGCAACTGCGAGTTTCTTTCCTCAGGCTATAGGCCAGCGCGATTATCCTTCTCTTCTTTCCTCCTGGCTCGCTCTTTCTTCTTCCTTTCGTTTGTTCCCTTTTCTTTTCTGCACGGCTTCTGCGCTTACTCGGCCCTTTACCTTCTTCGTTATTGGTTGTGAAAACCAGCCAACGGTTTGCCCCCTGTCCCCATGTGCCGGGCCCCGCCGAGCGATATTACTCGCTTCCTTGCCCGGCTGTCCAGGCTAGTCTGTTCGCGGGGAGCCTAATCGTTAACCTCTCCGCCGCCCCGGACACTGTGGTCGAGAACGTGGTCGTGGGGCAAATTTGTTTCCGCGCAGCCTTGCCGCTCCGTCAGTATGGGTTTCGCCAGTCTCACCCTCACGTCGTCAACGTTTTCTGCCGGCTCTGCTTTCTTGCGCAGGCCCGTCCGCGCTGGTCTTCGCCGTTCCTCTCCGCCGGACGCCTCGGTCCGCCCTCCTTTCTTATCTCCTTCGTAACTTTGTTATCGGGAGCACTTTTGCGCAACTTAGGAGCGCTTATCTCATTTGTACCGCGCGCAGATGGGGCAGTTTTCGTGTATTTTGAGAACCTCTAACGGTCTGTCGGTAACAAAACGAGTATAAGCAAAACTGCGAAAGGGCATTCCCGGGATGAAACGCCGCCACGGAATGGCACTCTCCTCCATGTGTACGCATGATTCATGAGGCGGAATGTGTACTGTCGTGCGTGGCCTTCACGAACGAGGGTTTGGCAAATGCCGAGGAAATTTACCGACAACAAAATGTGACCCCAAAATCATTAATGAAGTCCAAGCAGCACAGAGGCAGTTCAAGAAGTTTTGCAATTCTGGATTTCCCTCGCCGAAGCCTGCTTTGTTGACGGGTTAGAAAAATCGGTGAAAAAGCGATGAAAACAAATACTCTCAGGACTTCCAGCTCTGTCTCTGCGACAACGAAAACTTCACCACTACCTCTGAAAGACGCCCTACTGCGTTAATTCCGAGATCCACTGTACACTGTGCGTGACAAAAGGCGGCCTACTATAGACAGCGCTCACTCTCCTATTCCCAAGCGCCTTACAGCTATCATTCTCGCTCATCAGCAGGCCAGCGCGAAATGTTTCGGTCCCGGCATACGACCACTGCGCTGGGTTTGTTTTCAGCGAAGACAAAGCTGTCGGAGTAAAAAGATGGAAAGAGATACACAATGGAGATTTCCTTTGCAACAGTTACATGCGCTCACGACCAAATATCTGTCCGAAAGCTCCAGTTGGTACACCAGTTTACAGCCAAAGAAAACATGTTAGTCAATATGCATTACGGTTGTCATTAAAAAAACAAAAATGATTGTGACGATGGCTTGTAAATGTTTGCGATAACGTATCACGAAACGCGGCTACTCTCGATTACTGCCCAAAACAATAAAAGCACAGGGAAGTAAAGCAGCGCTTCAAACGCATAATTTACCGCAATCACGGTCAAGCGACAATTGTGCACTCTAAGTTATTTTACTAGACAAAAGGGCGTATTTACTGCGGTATGTAGGGAGTATTACGTGCAGAGGAATCGAGGCGAACTTTTCCCACTCGCACTGATCCTTTTCTCGCGCTCCTCTCATCGCGGGTTTAATTTCCCTTGCACGCGCAGAGTCCATAAACATGTCATTCAGTCCTATAAGCTTTCCATGCTCAAGCTACAATCTATGGTTATCAGGCCTCACTCTATTTCACAGTGTCCACAGTGGTTCTGCACACTGAGAAAAGCAGGATAAGCTCCCTACGTGCTGCGCGCAATGAATTGGAGTGGATTGGAATGGATTTTCAAATTCTATGAACAGTCCTTTTAGCTACGTTCTTCAGTCAGCATCTAATATTATCTGTGTTTTAATCTTTGATGTGCTCATAGGTCGTTGCGCCGGATGCGTGCCGTTGTGGAAGGAGCGGATATAGCATCAGTGTATGCGCTAGCCCATATGGTACATGTCACGTGCGCCACAGTTTTCAATCAAGCGTTTGTCGAAAGTTTCGCACTGCTATGCAGGGTGTCGCAGCTAACTAATGTGGTTCAAGGGATACAAAATGCTGATCCAGGTAGCGGGAATGAAGTTGAGAAGATTTTCGGTGACCACCTATAGAGCCTGTGTAATTGTTGAATTCATCCCTATTTTATTATTTTGGCAGGATTACTTATAGACACCTTTTAAATCTCTAAATACAGCCGAGCAGTTGGAAATATTGTCACGGCTTGTAGGCACGCGGCGATCGCACCACTTCTTTTTTTTCCCAGTCGCTACAATAAGTCGGAATTCAGAACTGACCATAGTTTTTCTGGCGGCGTATTCTACCGAAACTATTTTTCGCATTGTGAATCAAGTGCCCGAGATACGAAACTGATAATTTTATTCGATCAACAAATTTACTTAAAGTCATGATTACCTTGGGTTATCCGAAAAACCGGTCATTTTAAACGTAAAGGAACGAAAGTACGCAA
The DNA here is from genome assembly GCF_052857255.1 of Amblyomma americanum. Taxonomy (NCBI): domain Eukaryota; kingdom Metazoa; phylum Arthropoda; class Arachnida; order Ixodida; family Ixodidae; genus Amblyomma; species Amblyomma americanum. The sequence goes on from NC_135497.1 coordinate 218,157,259, forward strand.
CCAGCGTTAAACCAGGATCGCCGCAGTCTGTGCATTTTAAACTACAATGAAAAATAAAAGGTAGAATTGCCAGAGACGCCCTTTTCAATGTTAATCTATCGAAAGTTATTAAATGTGATCCACAAAAGTTCTGGCTGCTCAGTGTACTTAAATAGCAGATTAAACGACTGAAAGTGAAAAGTCGGTATAAAATGGATGCCTTCCAGGCTGCTGAGAAATATTATTGTGTATTTGTAAAGCATTTTTATTAAATTGCCATAATCGTTTAATAAATCTTGAACACAATTTAAGAAGCCCTCGTCTACAGCTCACAACTGCCAACAAGAGTGCACGAGTTCTCGTGCCTTTTAGATGTGTCCGCCGGCTTGTGCATGTTAGCAAGACTTTTGAGAAGGCGTTCCACTGAAAGCTATTGCATTCATTGGAGCTAACAAGATTTTTTCTGCTTTTATCGCATGGATTCAAACATCCATCAGGTGTCATTTTGTCTAGATCAAGAATTGGTCTTTTTACGATCTTGATGTCGCGTATAGAGTCCTACAGAGAATTGAGCTGGGGCAGTTATTGTTTTCTAGTTAAATAAATGATATCTCAGTGATCGAAGAAAAACTGCCTGTTAGGTTGTTTGCAGACGTCTATGTTGTTATTAAAGGAACTGTTCTCATAATGATCAGCACGTATCGTGATACACCTTTCGCCAGTAGATGATGGGTGGCTGCATGGGGGAATGAAGCTATATGTGAATAAAACAGTCACTGCGCCTTACCCGAGAATATATCCTAAATTTTACTTAGTTTTTCATTCTCGTGCTGTTAATAAAATAGAGAAATATAATTAGCTGGCTGTTACTTAATCTAAAGGCCTGACGTGGTCGTCTCTTATTTCCAATGCGCGAGCTTCAGCTCTGCTTAAGTTATGGTTTTTAAAACGAAAGCTTGAAGTGGCCCTGAAACGACTTCTGAGGAGAGTACATAAACCCGTAGAATCACTACATTGTTCGGTCATGAACACCTGAGTAGAATAATACACTTCTACACACAGCAGAGAACCCACAATCGCGCGCGTAAGTTGGCGACCCTTTCCGGCGACTTTTTGAAACTCTCGCTGTCCTTCTTGTGTCCCGTCTGCGCATGTCGGTTAAGAGATGGCTATTGGCGAGATTTTTTCAGATGTCACGAACTATCATGGCCGCAGCCACTCAGCAGCGTCACTCCTATGGGCCAGGAAGCTCCGCCCCCGGGGAATGCGCGCGTCAGCAACCGGATGGTGAGCCGAGTGGTTGGGGCCGATGTAAGAGCGCCGACCTTTCAGCGTGCAAAAGTGACGAGAGGAGTGGGAAAGGCGTGAAGTCGCTGAAGTTCAAAATTTGACTGCAGATAACTCAGCTTCTAACATACCCGTTTAAAAATTCTTGCTGTAGGAGATTCGCGAAGCAGCGTCCTCTGACATCCCAGGCATACCGGAACTTCATTGAGAGCCCCTTTTAGATCGGGACCCTTTAAGACTGCCCCCACCTCTACGGAGATGTTACTTTACAACGCCAGCGTCCGGTCTAAACTAGAATATGCATTGTACGCGTGCAATAAAAGAGATGCTCCAGCTTGAGGTTTTACACGGCAAAAGATTTAAGTTCGTTTTCCGGAAGCATCAGAAAGTTGATTCAGCTGCAATATCAATGGGAAGAAAAATGTTCACACGCAATATGTGAACAGAGATATAAATCGTCTGGTGTTTTTTTTTTGTACAACAGTTTTCAGGTAATTATAAAACACATATACCTGAAAACATGGAAATGCAAACATAAAGAGCTCATCAGATACATAAACGCTCCTTGATATCTAAATAGCATAAAAGAAGAGCTCATAATTGTAGATTTTTTTTCTCCGAAAACAATAGAGGAGCGGGAATTTTTGCGGGTAAAATTGTTCATTTGAAAGTTTTAGAAGCGAACTAGAACTGTTCTCCAGCTATTGCTGGCCATCTTGAGTTGTTTCTTGACTCCATTGCACTGTAATTCGGTCTTGGCATCTATGCCTTTTTTTATACCTTTGCTGCTTGGGCCGAGTTTCACCTTCCGCATGTGCAAATAAAAATAATATCTTCTCGGTAGTAGTCAGAGTAGCAGTAATAAAAATAGCGAGAATAACGGAAAAAAAACAATTTTCAGATCCATTAAATTAAATGAAACGAACATAGAAGTCCCTCCCAGGAACACTAGTTACTACTTCAAAATTAACCGTGTGCTGCCTTTTGTAGCATCCACGATGCAGAGGCTATCATTTACTTTTGTTTCTCTAGCCGCCAAAGGCTCAGAAAGTCTGCTGAAATGACTATACTTGCATAAGGGCAAGCCTCACGTGCAAGCAGCTTGCAGTCTCAACGAACGTATTGCAGAATTAATACGTCACTGACTAATTTTGATGTGTCATTTGGGTCCCCCTGGTGTGTTGAATATCTCTGCGCCGTTTTATGGTTTCAATTTTCAGATCCATTAAATTAAATGAAACGAACATAGAAGTCCCTCCCAGGAACACTAGTTACTACTTCAAAATTAACCGTGTGCTGCCTTTTGTAGCATCCACGATGCAGAGGCTATCATTTACTTTTGTTTCTCTAGCCGCCAAAGGCTCAGAAAGTCTGCTGAAATGACTATACTTGCATAAGGGCAAGCCTCACGTGCAAGCAGCTTGCAGTCTCAACGAACGTATTGCAGAATTAATACGTCGCTGACTAATTTTGATGTGTCATTTGGGTCCCCCTGGTGTTTTGAATATCTCTGCGCCGTTTTATGGTTTCATAGCAGTGAGAAGTTAGCTAAATATTCAATTTCTGAAATACAGGATATCGTTATTTTTTCGTTGAAATTTGATAATAAACTTACATTTTTGCAGGAAGAACATTAAGCCTTGAAGTTAAAAGTTTGAATGGGTCGTTTTTGTCGTCCGGGCTTTAGAGTTTGAGCATATCAGATATCGGACAACGCGAGCTAGTGCAAAAAAACACGAGTAGATCATGAGCACAATGCTACTGCTAAAGGTGCGAAAAGAGGCATTAGTTTACTGAATCTGTGTTCAGGTTCCGCCACCAACGCAGTATATACGTCCGAACTGAGCGTGCTACTCCAGATGCACACCACCTACTGAGCTCAGGAATCACTAGAAAGAAGACAAAAAGTGGCGTCAACAGAGTGCAGCAGGTATCGGAAAGCCTTGGAAGGGGACGTCGCCGAGCCGAGGCAAACGCGAGTGTGTTCTCGGTCACTGCTACGAACTGTTTTGAAGGACACGCCTATCATCAGCTAATGCGCGTCCAAATACACGAAGTCATTCGCACGGGCAAAATTATTGCCCATCGTGACTGACAAGCGCTTAGCCATGGACTTGAGTTTCACGGCCCTAAGCAAAGCGTCACCAACTATGGAATATGGCGAAGAACCGGATGATCGCGGACGCCCGACAGCTGCATCGCAATTGTTTAGTAATTGGTTTTATGACTCGATGTCGCCAGCAATTACAAGAGGCATCGAACTCACTGATAATAACTTGAGTGCCGTGCTTCTTGATGAAAGCAAAAGCGTTTGAAGACATTTAATACGACACCCAACGCCGGATATCCTTCCCCCATCAGAGAAACCCGCGCCTTGACTCAATTTAGAAACAGGCGAGCAAATGAAAGTGCTTGTTCCCAACTTCGTATTGTAATCAGTAAAAGTTGGAATTACCCGCGGCGTTAGGTGCGTAGCGATCGGCGTTCTGGTGCTGGTGAGATTAGGGTGGCGGGTTGTATTTACAACCGCGTCGGCCAAATAGAGGGTAATCAATTTTAAGCTTTACGGATTTTTTTAAAAATTAGGCACTTAGAGGTACGTGAAATCCACCTCTTCCCATAAGTTGTGCAGCCAGAGCGACACACTTAGCCGCCGCGGTGGCTGAGTGGTTATAACGCTCGGCTGCTGGCCCGAAAGACGCGGGTTCGATCCCGGCCGCGGCGGTAGAATTTCGATGGAGGCGAAATTCTAGAGGCCCGTTTACTGCGCGGTGTCAGTGCACGTTAAAGAACCCCAGGCGGTCGAAATTTCCGGAGCCCTTCACAACGGCGTCCCTCATAGCCTGAGTCGTTTTGGCACGTTAAACCCCATAATCCATGAACCAGAGCGACACAAAGTCAGATATAATTAACTAGAATATATAAATAATCTTTTAACCTGGCTCGAGTCAGTGGACACCTCAATTGCGCTTTGAGGTGCGTGGAGGTGGGGACGTCGGCGACCTATTGCTCCAGGAGGTGTGATGGCGTCACTTGCGTGCCGCGTTTCAGCCACGGCTTTCTGATGACGACGCGGTTTTCGCACAATGAGCCAAGTAATGATCTCGCATTAAAAGTTCGTTAATTTATTTTAGTTAATCATATGACTGACTGTGAGAATTATCATCTCACTTCTTGTCCCTCTGGCCACATAACTTATGCGTTGAGGTGGATTTTAAGTACCACTCAGAACTTAACCTTTAGAAATTTGTTAAGCTTAATTTTGATTACTCTGCATATATAGGGAAAAATGCAAACAATCATGTGCTGTGCAATGTCCGTGCATATTACAGAAGCACTGGTGGTTTAATTTCGAAGCTAATCACTGAGCTGTACTCATACCCACGGCACCGCTTCGGCGCATACAACTCAATCTAGAGTAAGTTAAGCGATTACCGTAAATGTAGGCCAGAGACCCAGGCTCTAACCGCCCATTCATAAACGCTCCTTTCTTTAACTTGAAAAGGTTTCCGTTCGTAAGGACGACTACAGGTAAAACGTAGGACTACGGCCAAGCGCCATTTGAAGAAATCCGTTTCTTTTGTTCTAAAACAGTACCTATGGCTTATTTTTACATGCATATGCAAGGTGAAAAAATTGAAGATAAATGCACGAATTGTTAAAGCACAATGCATAATTTTTTAACACAATATATATGCTGTTCTTATCAATATCAAATAGAAGAGCGCTGCTATGCTGTGTTAGCTCTGCATACATCAAAGATATACATCATCTACGTAGGCTGTCTTATTTACAAGTAGTGCACCATTCTAAGTGATAATTTGAAAATATCAGGTTTTGAGTTCACGTATATCATCTCATTGATCTAGGATCCTCCATCAAAATCCCAAGAAAGAATTATGCCCGAACAAAGATCTAGCGAAAATCCTGCGGTATACGTGGCATTCAGATATTTATCAGTAATGGTCCATGCGACACCGGGCAACTGAAGAACATTCCACTGGCTTCCGTATTTCATAACAAATCAGTGGAGCGCTTACCATGCGCAGGAACATATAAGTTTCTAAGAGCTTACTCTGTCAAAACCGGCACTTTATGTTTCCATTTACATATTTGGCGTGTTTCTAGCTGAACCACGCAACGACACCGTTTCCTCGAATAAATGAGGCATGAAAAAGACATGTTGGTGCTTAACGTATGAAGCGGTGACTTGAATACAAACGCGCCAAGCTTGCCGCCCTTAAAACATCCCTCTGGGTGACCACGGTCGACGACCCACTAATGGCTATAGTTTCTATGAGCCTTGCTTACGTCGCCTAACAGATTCGCCCGCATTAAACAGAGGCCTTTCCGTCCTTATTACAATGCCTTTCACTGGCTAAGGAGCTCTCATAATAACCAAAAATTCTAAATCAATTGAGAACCCTTCACGCGACACAAAACTTGAGAAGAACGGAGTGGCACAAGCCATCACCGGATATCGCCCTTCCGTCCGTCACCACGGAGATAGGGACACCTTTCGCCGCATGGCGACGCATCAGTCTGTGCAACTAGGAAATACCTTGCTCTCTTGAAACATGCAAACGGATTCGAAAACTTGACCTGTGACGTGCTCTCTAGCGTCCTCAAAGCTGCACGCTCCTAATATGAGATCTGTTATTTGTCATGACGACGACGCCGATGACAGCACGCAGCCGGCGTAGTGCAACATTTATACGCCCTGTCTATTCCTCGCATTCCTTTTGGGTAGTTACAACCGGCTAAAGAACTTTCACGACTCCTCCGCACTCGGAATCAGCGCACGTCGTAATAACCATGGAATAGAACCAGGCGAAAAGGCTTTTTTTTTTTTATCATGCCGTCCCTGCAAGATGTGCGACAGACCACGGTGGAAGTTGCACTTTGTCTCGAAGACATTTCTTGGGTCGCGAAGGCAGTGTCAGTTATGCCCAGTCTTAAAGCGTCTTAAAGTGCTAAAAACGCACGTGAATGGCCGGGACTTCCACTATCGTACGTCGCAGCCTTCGCTATTTTTAAAGTGACGAGTGCGAGGCAGCGACGACCCGTTCTTTCGTGCCAGAATTGCTTTCACCATTCGACCCGCATTTCCTGGCTCCAGCTTGTAGCTTATGCTTACGTGCCATAATGTTTCGAGATAGAGTATATATATCTATAGGGCTGTAACTTTCGGTGGCTATAGTCTCGGTGTTTGCTCTCGCCTCTTTGACATTCGTCAGCCCCGCCTCATATATAGCCAGCGATACCGGCCGTAGTGATATGAAGATGCCGTTATAATTCTATTTCATGCTAATTTTTATTTCTCTCTTCATCATTAGAAAACGCGATGCCACGTCCCCATTATCACCGGGATCATCCTGTCGGCGTGGCGAACAATAAGAATGCAATATAATTTAAGAAAAAAAAAACATATATTGCACTGCTCATTTACTCCTATTGCTAGCAACATCAGCACTGTCACCGCAAGCGGTAGCGACAGTTGGGCTGTAGAATGGCTTTGGGAACAGGAATTGTTATAACATTGGGGGCCTGACTTTTACAGTCCGTACCGGTTTGATGGCATCTTTTACATGGCTTCAAGGTTAGAGCGCACGTATCGCCTGCATGTTTCAAGTGCATGAAGTGTTGATTAATGTGTATAATGCCTCATTTCATCTCAAATTTGGGTGATTCAAACTAATTTCGCGAGTAATGTAAGGGAACGTGTAAGTGAGAAATTACGAAATCTATCGATCCAATGGCGAACAGAACTTATCGGAATTCTCGCCTGCAACGTTGATAAAGGAACCATTGTGCAGGTCAAAAAGGCATTCCATGCCTACCGCACTTTCCAGTTAAAAGCCTCAGCTTTTTCTGCAATTTTTCTCAGATCTACTTGCACAGCCGAGCGACTTATATGCGACTTTTAAAGTAAGATAGAGGCTTCTCGAGATGATCTGACATTTTATGCTGCGCTTTTATCGTGAACTTTTGAGATTATCTTTTCCCGTTCACAGCACAATGACGACGAAACTGTAACTAATAAAAATTACCATTCGTTATCGCCAAGAGGTTACGAAATGTTATTTGAATGATATCGTTCATTGGCGATAGAAATATCAAAAAGAATTCAATCTTAACGAATGCAAACTAATGACTGCTTACCAATGAACTGCTAGTCTGTTCCGTGAATTCGTGTGATGACGGTGAGATTTAATCTATTTCGCGATATTTATCATCGGACGGGCTTATAACCTCGGTGCAAACTTGACAAGAACGGGTTGATTTTTTATTAGTTGCGTTTTAAAAGCCGCGATTTCATTAGAACTGCTATCGTGATTTCCAGTGCACTTTTCGCGAATTTTTCGTGCCAAACTTTAAAAATTTCACTACCGACAGGTGCAGACTGCATATTAGTATAGTTGATCATGACGTGCCATTCCGAACGCAATTCTCACTGTCACGAGGCTTTTGGAGGTCATACTTAAGCGGGGTTTTCGGATCCTTGCCATCGCTCAGTTTACTGCTTCTACGCCTAATTGCAAGGACCAGCAGTGAGCTCTATCTCAAAAACTTTTGAGCGTCTTCACCTGCAGCTCGCATTGAAATAAAGAAAACGAGAGAGAGCGCGTGGCTGATCGTCGGCGCCTGATTTCACAAGGCATGCCATAGCCTTGCTGGTAACGCAATCGCGGAACGCAGTATTTTGCTGAGTTTCGCTTTGTAGCCAGGAAGTGTGAATTCATTGCGACAGAAATGCCCTCTCGAGGAAGGAAACCGAGTCCAAGAAGACAACGAAGTCCAACCTTTTGTTGCTATAAAAATGATGGCATGGGAGCTTGCTCCAAATGGTTATTTGCTCCAACTACCAGGACAACGTGTATCATGGCCAGTCCTGCGGTTCAACAATTTTTTATGGTGACTTAAAAAATGTGCATTCATCGAAAAAAGCAAAAAAAATATTGATGTTTCGGCAGCTGTTACTGGTTCGCGGTCTGCACCTCCATCCGGCCTCTGCGGACTACTATGCAGCGGGGGCACGGACAAACTATTAGGAATATTTGATTGCCAAAGAGATTTGAGCACTTCGGGCTTATACACCCGGTGAGGATATAGTAAGGGAAATATGGTCCGTTACTGAAGCTACTACTTTCATACTCAGGATATGCTGTCCCCACTTGGGACTCGAAACAATCGTTCCCCATTGCTCCACTAGAACCGGTTCAAGACAATTCTTTTCGCTTCACCCTTTAAAATTAAAAACACGCTGAAAGCATCGTGTCAGTGAAATAGTTGAACTTCCAGGCCATCTTACTGGGAAAGCTTTTTCGTACTCGTTTGACCGCAAAATTTATAGCCGTGATTTCTTACCGTCATTTCATTCTCGCTTCCGACAATCGCTCTTCGCGTATTACTATGCGCTCAAGTTTGGATGCACTGATTATTGCACGAACAGCCTGGGCAGAGCGTGAAGCTTCACCAGTTAGTTCATAATACAAAGAAGAAAAAGAATCAGCACGAAACCGGGACATTCTTGCAATAATTTTACGCGTATTTGGATACTTTGTCTTTCTTGTATCCCTCATAAACCTACTCATTGCAACCTCGATCCTTCTCCCCGACGTCGAGTGAATGACTATTCTTCTCCAGATATTTTCCTTGCGGTAGTGTCATTTGTGTGATTGCGTTTCTATATATCGTTCTTTCTCCTTTTCCATACAGTTCAGCCTTATCATCCATTTCATCTGACCGCATTTTTATTTTGGCGCTTTTTTTTCGATACATTTAACCTCGCGCACTGTCGCTGGAAGTTTTTTTTATGACCTTTATTTGCTTCTTTTTCCAGTCCCCTCAGAAGTCACGGCACATGTGGGTAGGAGTAATAAATATACGAATGTTTTCAATGTCTCATCACTGAACTCAAGCCAGCGTTATATAAAAGGCTGCCAGTTCTTTGTAAATAACTATAGAGGTTTAATGTGACTGATGCAGCAGTGTATGCGTTAGCATTATTGTTCCCCCCGGACGGAGCAGCTGCAGCCGATAGTCTCTAAAAAAAAAAAACAACAGAGGAATATTTTCATGTCTTACAAAACGCAGCCGCATGGTTAAGTCAGGAAAAAAAAAGCGCCTAATATTGCTGTCGTTGAAGCATAAGAAGCTAACAAAAACGAAACAAGCTAAAAAACATGCAGGAACCAGTGAGCGGAAAGCCAAAATTCGAGGAAACGACAACCCGGAAAAAAAGCGTTTCTCGCTCATCGAAAACATTCCATGACGGAAGTTGGCTACATACCCTGACACACCCCGGTGTCATAAAAGCTTCTGAGTGAAACTCTACTCACTTTTTTTTATATATTTCTGCATGGCTGCTTTGAGCGCACGCCTGTGATGCGCAGTAAAAGGGGGCGAGAATAAATATGCAGTTCTTCGGTTCAGGGCGTTCGTAAAGTTTACTTTTCTTCCTTCTGGCTGAGTGATTTACGCCCCGCCTCAAGGAACGGTCCCGAAAATGCCCGTTTTGGAAAGCTGCGGGGTCATCGTTGCCATGCGTATTTTTCTTTTATCTTTATTTTTCCTGTGCCATAACAAACACGTGCGCCTGCATGTCGCCTCCTGCCTCTTTGCATACGAAAACTGCTTTGCCTGGAGCAGTGACGGTCTTATGCGTTCATCTCAGAGACGTTAAAAATGGTCGTAACAAAAACGTTTGTCAGCGCTGAGGATTTTGACGGCTGCGGTAATGTGTAGTTTTGTTACAGTAGGGTCGCGCACACAACGCTCGACAAGTTGAGAACAGTTATCGGCTGTAATGTCCAGTCTTTCTCAAAAATATGCTCCCCGAGAGGTTTCCCTCTGAGCCCTGCAGCATGGCTTGTTTTGCATCCTCAGCGACCCCAATCTCATAAAAACTGGGGAAACTCGCGTCCTAGGCCCTCCAACACCTAGCACTGCCAAATGTGCTTGAGAGGCTCGCTACATGGCTTGGAAGCAAACCCCTTGGGCTGTATATTTTTGACAAAATCTGTACATCCTATTTCCCCAGCCTGTTCAACGCTTCCGCCCGCTTGATCCATGCTAGCGGTAAAATTCCCTGCTGCAATCGATGAGCGGCGATTATGCTGCAGAAATACGCTCACCGCTGTCGACTACGGCCCGCGCACAGGAGAGTGCCACTGCACTAGTTGCTTTGAAATGTATTGTGCGTATGAACGCGCTACTGTAAAGGTTTTCTTTGTCCGACAAGCGCGTGCCGTAAATCAGTTAATGATGCTCATGAAGTATACATTTCCGATGCAAGAGTTGGCCGGAATTGACCTTATGCAGCAACAAACCGGAAGGCTGTAGCTAATAGAGAATTAGCCATCAGCAGCAAACAGATGTATCTAGTAAGAGGCAAAGAATGTAATGTCACCTACGATTTGGACAGGAAAGTTAACGCAGTAGAGGGATTCCATACGGGATTTGCACAGCAGCAAAAATAATCATGATGTTAACTGCAGGAATAAATGAGCCGAGGAAGTGGAAGTTTGTACTCACTCAGAACGAATGTAAACGAAGCATACCAAACATGTTGCGGGAAAACGTTGCAGGAGGGGGTCTATGACTGAAAGTCTGCTGACGGCAAGTAGAAGTGTACTAGGAATGTTCGTAACCCTGCGTATTATCAACGCCTCCTTACTTCAAGTGCACGAGAAGCATAAAACAATGCTCCCATGACACTAATTCATGAGAAGGCGTTATCATAGACTTAACAATTGATGATTGATCTGCTTACAGTCCACTGTTTTGCAACGGTAGTTATTAAAGGACTTTCTCATAATAGTAAGAACCACATTAGACGAAAACGTAAACGCATAAGAAGACGCTAACATGAAAGAGACACCAAACACAGCGCTAACTTCAATTGAATTTTATTGACGACACGGAAGCATATATATATACTTCACTATGTCTTCAAGCTTTGAAGGCGTCTTCAGGTGGCACTGTCAGGGGGTGTCAATATGCACCAGTGAGGATTTGTCGCAATCTATTTCTACTAAAATAAGCAAAGTGAAGGTCCCTTAATATTTCCGCCTTCAAACACGGTGAAGGAGTGTGGCGGCAATCATACAGTGGCGCTGGTGGTTAGTTGTAGAGTAAATCACAGTTTATTTCAGAGTCGGCCCTCTGCGGAGGAAACTAGAACGTCAAGCTAAAATATATATCCCTGACTATGGTCACGCTGCAAGTTTTCCTCAACTAAATATGTCATTTAACAGTAACCAAAGAAAAATTATGTATTTTGAAGTCATTAGCACATTTACAGCCTGCTTCCACTCAGAGAGGGCTAAAATAAGCGATGAAACTAAGTGGAAATGCTGGCGTTTTGGTGGAAGGGGTTGGGGGGCGGGGGGATGATTTTAGCAGCGTTCAGGATAACTATTCACAAGGAATTCTTTTGTGAAAAGGCTAGGGTACCATCGCTTGAACACCTCATGCCTGTGCCAACATGTGCTCTTTCTCATCCTAAGAAGGTTTCGTCAGTTTCTAATAAAGGACTAGCCTAATCCACCTGTTATTTAACAACGTCTTGGCGCAGTCCTTGTAAAATTATTGCAGGTCTGAGCTTCAGAAAATGTTGGATACTTTTATTGACAAAGGAAGAAGGTAATGTGCCTTTCGAAAGACATCTGTGCATATACTTCGAAATGATTCCTTGCCACCTGGTGGAAATTGTTAGGCCCTCTCTGTCT
>NC_135497.1:218169357-218230689 GCF_052857255.1 Amblyomma americanum
TATGCGCCTCGATTTACAAGGGCGGAGGAGTAGAGGGCCTCCGAGTGCCTCTCCAAGTGCTTCTCGGACGAAGTTCGTGCAACGGCACGCACCTGCGAGAAGGAAAAAGAGCTGTGTATAGCTACGTTCAACGTGCCTCCACGTTAGCAAACGCACCGCTCGGCGTGTTCGCTTCGTCAACGTACCAGGACGCTGGGCTGCTTAACCAGCCCTACGGGGACTATTACTACAGAACTTAAATATGCCCGCACGTACCAGTCGCTACACATCAGCCGTGACGGTGGCTCGGCGGTGACAGCGACGCTGCCGACTCCTCGGCGCTGGGATTTTCTTGCCAGACCCGCCGCCTCAGCCCTCAAAAGCACCACACGCTGTGTGGGGCTGCGGTCGCTGCATGAATGCAGGCCTCAGTTCTTTGCGAGAACTTCATTGTCGGAATATATCGGGAACGGGATCCATCGTAGCGTTGGTGCAATCGTAAACGAAGCGACGACGGCTGATAGAGGCCTTCAAAGTCCGGCCGGCAGGAGTTTTTATTTCGGCTGCTGCTAGGCGAGAGCGCAGCGCTCGCCAACAGCAATCGCGGAGTCCTCACTTCCGTTTTACGCCACTCTCGTCCTGTTTTGTCATCAGAGTCCCGAGTTTGAATTGTATCGGCGGGAAGAAGTTTTTCAACGTCGAGTCCAAATCTCTGACCAATTAATGCACCTTTCTCTGCCGGACAAGCGGCAACAAAGCCACAAAGTGCCGACAATCGGGTTTTACTAACAAAAAAAATTGATAGCGTTGTTCGGAGCGTCCATTTGATATGCTGAGAAGCAGAATAATGATACTGACGTCGGTCGCGAAAACTGCACTGGTTGAGCTAGAAAAGCGAGTGGGCAAGTAAGCGCCATTACCCGCCTAGTTACGGTAACATTCACGCCCGTAAGGTAAAATAAAAAGAAGAAGGGGCGCATTCAGCCGCAGCATTAATCAAAGCACGTGTACTGCACGCAGTATTCACTGGACTTCGGTTTACGTGCTTCTCGGCACGTAACCCGCACACCCAGTTTTTTTTTTTTTTTGCCTCTGAATGTGCGCACGACCTAAGCTGGAGAGTTGTCCAAACGCCCGCTCGGAAGACACCGAAACTTTGAAGGTTATTCTCTCTCTCTCTCATCTCGTTAGCTAGACTTGGGCGCTTGTTTATCGTTTTCGTGCGTTATATGAGCCGGCTGGTTTCCTCCTCTCTCCTCCTCGTTCTCTTCTTCGGCGTGCCGCTAGACTCGCAGTTATCCGGTGCGAAGCGCGGCTCGTGCATACTTTACTTTTTCCGGCGCGCACAACAATTTCGCTGGCGGCACGGCGAAAAATAAGGGCGAGCGCCCCGAGGAAGAGGTTGGGGGGAAGGCACCAGCCCGGCGTGCGTGCGTGCGCGTGTGTTTAATCGGAACTTGAAGGCGAGCTTCCTGCACCACGACTTTCGTCACACTTGCAGCATGAGGAAGTGGTCTTGTGACATCGGCGCGCCGCCCACTTTGGGGCGCGCGCGCGCGCGCTCACTGAGGCCCGGCGGGCGGCGCTTTTCCTTGTGTCGCCGGCGTGCAGCGCCGAATGCAGGAAGCGGCCTTACCCGGCCGATCCGATGTGCGGCACTTTCGGCTGCGGCCGCCGTTTATTTTTCCTCTCGCCCTCCCCGCCAGCACCTCCTCGCCCTCGGCATTTCGTCTTCCTGAGCACGCGGAGCTGCGCGTGCCCCGCCGCCGCCGCCGCACCACCGCCACCACCGGCGGGCGTAATCGTGGAAAGAACATTTTTAGGCGAAAGATAAATGCGCCGCTACGCCTCCGGCGCGCGATTAATTCACCTCTGGGGCTGTAACCGCCCCGCATAGCTTCTCTGAGAGCTCCAATGTAATACTCGTGTTCTGTCACGCCGCAGGCGGCAGTTCTGCTGCGCGCTACACCGACGGACTTTCTCGGCAGTTGTCAGGGATCGGCGGGTATAGTATACATTCTGCAGAGCAGCGCTGCCTTTCCCCTTCAGGCAGTGAGCATTTCGGAGTGCGCGCAGGAAGAAGCCGACGACTAGCAGCTTGTGTTGTGTAAGATGAGTAGACTCAGCAGTGGCTGCGGGCCTTCTTCTCTGCTGGCCTCGAACCATCAGTCTCTTAATGGTCATCTGCGTGGCATTTGCTCCTATGTCGGTGCGGCGCTCTTAACGCGATAGTGAACAAGTTCGTCTCGTAGGAACGACAAAGTTTTTTGAGTTCTGTGTTAAATGGAAGATGGCTGCTTTCCGACAACTTCTCGTCCAACAAAAGGTAGCCGGCAGGCAAATAGCATGCACTACTGAAGAGTGTTTCTGTCGACTGGCAACTAATCTAAACGCGTCCAAATGACGAAAAAAAATTTTGGTGGCTCAGATTTTGGGGTAGCCTGGCTCAATAAGCCTGAGTCAGGGTGGATTTAAGGACGTCACCTCCGCCCCCCCCCCCCCCCCCCCCCACCAACTGACCGAAAATTATCCTTTTTAAAGAAGCACATTGATTCCCCATTCCCCTTTTTTCTCCGCGGAAAAGTTGAAAAAAAGAGAGAAAGAATTGCATGTGGCAGATGAGACTGCTGCTTAACCCCCATTTTCAAACACGTCCGCCAAGAATGGCCCATAGATCGCCCGTCTCCTGGGTAGGTTAAAACCGTTTTTGAACGGGCAGTATGATCAGCCATCGAACGTAATAGTCACTGAACAAATTGACGTTCGTCCGTTCTTATGAAAACACCCTGAGATTTCTCCTTTCTCTAGGCAGAAGAGACAGTGACATCGGCACTGCACCTCTACTTCGTTCCGTGTGGCCCACCAAGAGCACGTGGCCACACAGGAGACCTTTTCGAGGATGCCCACCTCGTTGCCTGCCTCGAGAGCATTTCAATGGCCAGCAGCTGAACGCAAGAGTTTTCACTTTCACCGTACCACACAGGCGCCTAGGAAGTTTCATCATCATCATCAGCAGCAGCCTGACTGCACCCACTGCAGGGCAAAGGCCTCTCTCATGTCTCTCCAATCAACCCTACCCTTTTTCAGCTGCGCCCACCCTATGCCTGCAAACTTCGTAATCTCATCCGCCCACCTAATCTTCTGCCGCCCCCTGCAGCGCTTGCCTTTACTTGGAATCCACTCCGTTACCTTTAAGGACCAGCGGTTATCTTGCCTTCGCATTACCGCGAATAAGAACTAAGAAGTTTACCACGATCAAAATTGCCACATTTTATTGGGCGGGAGAGGCCTGGACGAGCGCTACGGCCGTAGGGTTCAACGACCACGAAAAGTATTGAATTGATAGAGAGGCATTTAAAGTGCTCACTTCGACTGTTACGCAAAGAAATCCATAATGAATATAATCATAATTTGAGAGATGGAAATGCCCTCTGAGGTAGTTCTTGTAGAGACACTTGTACCAGCACACAGCTACCGCTGTTTAAGTTCCAGACACGCCACTTGTAAACAATCACTCTTTGCCCCACCTCTGTGCATACAGTCTTCATGCTTGTCGCGTTGTCATGCATTTAACTCTCTCACCATGAAAGTCTCATTCCTCGGGTACTTCACTGCTTAGACAGGTTGAGGACGTACGTGAGTTGATGAAATACTTAAGCTCACTCCGAATCTGAGTGTTAACAATAAATTCTCAGTTATACTCAGCCCCAGTTGCATTTGCTCCTTTTTTTTCTGAACAGGCGAAACAATGCCAAATGCATAGGCATTGCTTTTGCGATACAAAACAGGGAGATAGAAATACTTCGCTGCGAGTGACGAATGCAAACCAGGCACGACGAGACGGCGCTAATCTGACGGGGTCCGCCTGCGCTTTGTTAATCTTTTGTAGTGGCGTAATTCTATGCTTTAAAGCTATGGGTACTATCGTCAACGTTCTTAATTAAAATGTGAGACATGGCTGTTTCTTCATTTTTTGTCTACTAACATTGCACGAATAAACCTTTTGAGCGAAATAAATATTTTCAACGGTGTAAATTGAAACTCCAGGTAAGAACCAACACTCAAGGTTGTTCCTTCATGCTCATAAGCAGGCCCCGTGCTCACATTGTTGACAGTTAGGTTGTAGCGTTTAAATACTGTCAGTCGTGGCGGCCACGTTTAAAACCTGAAGTTTACACTCCCGCTTTGACTGAAATGACCCTATCATTGTTGGAATAATAAATCGGCAAAATAGCGCAGCACTTTTAAAATTCACACCCATGATATGATTCTCATAGATCAGGCACGGATGGTAAGCCTGTTCTTACTTAAAAGCTACACTCATTATAAAAAGTAGTTTCGCACTGTAGCAGGATTGGTTCGATCCGGAATGGCGTAGAACTCGCCAACTTCGAGAACCCTTGCTGATTAGGACAAAAAAAAAAAAAGAAGACACCTTTCATAGTGAACCTATGTTGAGTCGCGACAGACATACTCTGCGCAAGTTTCACAGTGAGCGCCGCTACACATGTTCCACCTGGCTGGCATGGATGGTAGCATGAGTTTAACATCTCAGTGAAGTTCCTTCGTTCGAGAAGTCATTAGCCAAAGAAATCATGCATTTCGTTCACGTTACCTTTCAGAGATCATAATTATAAGCCCAGGTCAATAGCTGTAGCTGCCTGCAAAGCACTAAATATGTCATAAAACCTGCTATCTAAAGATACTTAACAAATGTTTACTTTTCTCTCATTAGCACTTTTCATCACGGTCGTTCTTACTTGACTCAGTCGTTCAGGTATATAGAAGGTAACTATAGAAGTGAGGGAGGTTTCTCTCGTTTTCGCCCAAGAGGAGGGTAGGAAGTCCTTTTCTTTTCCTTCACCTACTATATTTTTCTTCGTCATCATGGCCGTCTAGAGTAGGGAGCCCCGCACGTAGCAGGGCTTAACTGTTGTTTTGTTTGCCTCATCTGTCTCTCTCATGCTCTTAAATGCGTAACGCCATTGCCCAACTACCCAGACAGGGAGTACGAGGCATAAAATTATCATTTCTGCCAACAAACCTTTAGCCATGCGCCTCAACGGAGCATCAGTTCTAACCAAACACATTCAATACAATGCGTGCACGGTAAACTCATGAGTTAGGATTATGAGAGGGCGCCAGCGGCTTGGCCGCATTGGGTGAGCCGATCTTAGTCACCAATAGGTTCGCTGCTTAATTCACGTATCATATTCAGGCATTCTTAGTTAACTGTTGTGGACGCGCCGGTGGCGATAGATAGATTTAGCATACTGGAGACGTACTAGCGGAGACGTATACCGGTTTTACTTAAGGGAGGTGCGCATGCGCAGCTCCCTTACGTAAACCGGCATGCGTCTCAGCTAGTACGTCTCCAGCATGCTAAATCTATCTAATGCCTGAAACGCTGAAGCACGTCACAACGTGAACTGCACTTGCTGTTAAAGGGTGCTAACGACCAAACGCTTTCCGACGAGGCATTTAATTGCACAGCGATTAAGCCACTAAGATTTTAATTCAACGCCCCTTTCGCTTCGCACAAATCAGTACAGCCTGCGACGAGCCACCAGCGACATCGAAGCGCCAACGATAGCAAGCAGTGCGAATTGCGTTGGCCAGCGGTGCGAACGGTGGCGCATTACACGGGTTGCCGTCCACAGTGCCAGCGACAGCCGGGCCGGCGGAAATTGAGGCTGCGGGCGCAATTGGGAACCAAGGTCGTCATCTGCCGGGCGCAACTCTTTCTTCTCGCCGGTTCGTCCGGCACCCAGCGCGTGCAGACACGTGAACCGCTGTTTCGTCTACACTAGACGGCACAAATGGGCAACGCCTCCTATACAGAGTATAATGAGGAAAACAACTGCGCTTGGAAGTTCGTATATGCATTGGGAGGTTTTGTGGTGCCAGCGTTTGTTTGACCTGCGTGCCGGCGAAGGGTAGTCGGTTTCGTTAGTTCGGTGCCTGAATTAATCGCGTCAACGGCATTCAGAAGGCTGCCAATGTCGGCACGTGTTTGGCCCATGCCCATGCAATGCTTAGGCTACATAACCGACACGTCGGCCTGCTTGAACTGTGGTCATGCTCAAAAAGGTCTGCAAATACGGGTCCAAAACTGCAGCCGGCTCCGCAGGGAGCAAACTTTTCCAGCATGGATTTGCTAGCGCTATCCAACCGCTAAAGAACCTTTCATTAATTCCAGTTTTAGGCCTGGTTACCTCAGATAAGCATTCACTTGCCAATTGCTATCCTATGTAATACCCAGACATATGATTCCCTTTAATCGTTTCATGATCAGTGCACATTTTTAAAAATTTGACGTCGTGGTTCAGTGAAGACGGGTGTCTTTGAGAACAAAAGCTAAGTCTCGCCGAGATATACAGCTGTGAAAGTGAAAGCCCAACGCCGTTCAGCGAAATAATCTTAGGATAAATTCACAAAGCGGTTCAAGACATCTCGGCGCTTTTGCGCTCGATCGACTGTCACTACGGCAAAGCAGCCAATAATTATAACGAAGGCCCGTCTCCACTCGATATTACGTGCGCCAACTTTTCTCAATTTATGCCGTGTACTCGGAGCTTTTCTACGGCAAAAAAAAATATGCAAAGTTCTGTTGCCCTGTGACAAGTCCTATATGTTAACCATATTGTGATACTCCTTGTTGAGCACTGTGGGAACTATGTGAGCACTGTAACGTTGAATCATTTTTCATACGGGAAAAATTCTTCAATTTTGTTGTTAACGTTTGCGAAGGAGAGGACATGGTTTTCTTCGCAGGAAAAAAAGGTTTCATAAGATTAGGACTCTTGTCGTGTGATGGCGGCGAAAAGCACGTTGGCAGGAAGCGAAGTAGACAATTACCTAATTGTGACCTCGAGAGAAGGAAAAAAATTCGGTCGTGGCGATACTCTGACTTAACTGACGTCTAAATCAAAATAACTGTGGCTTTCAGACCCTCTCTCTTTGAACAAACGAAACACATTTCCAGATAAATCTCGAGTGGCATCATCAACAGTCCTGACCGTCGCAGAATTAGCCGCGTGTGAATGCGATTGTCTGCGGACAAACTACAGTCGCTTCGCGTGATTACGAAGAGCAGGAATCTCTTACATTTGTCATTTTGGAAAGTCAATAATCATTTGTGCGTCAGGAGATTATTGTGATTACCTCGTGGGTACGTTAAGACGTCCGTTAGACCGCTTGTTTTTTTTTTTTTCAGAAAACTGTCATGTTTAACAAGTTCCTGGAGTGTCACATGACCCCCCCCCCCCCCAAGAAAAAAAAATGGAAAGAGGAGACTGGCACCTAAGTAACCGCCAATTCATACCACCAGCAGCAATTACCCCGATTCATTCGTCAACGAAGGGGCACTGTTTTCAAGCGGTTCAGTACCTAAGGAACAGAGCTGATGAGCCCACAAACACTGAAAAGAATGCGACTGCAGCGTACATTTTTCTTCCTCCCAATGTTCCTTTTTTCGCGCGAAGAAAATGTTTTCCTCGATGGAGAACATGTTCGATGTTCTTGCTGCAATTTGGCGTACGATCTTTAAAACTAAGCCGACGCTGAGGCATTTTTTTTTTTAACGGTGCCTGGTGATTGACGACAAACCCAACTAAGTGTAATTCTGGCATCGCCCATGAGAACCAATCAGAAAGCAAAGTATTGTGGTGTCGAAAATCTGTGGCGTGGAAGTGCCATTTTATTCCGAGAACAGCGCACGAGCGCAAACTAACTGTTCATTCGGGAGGTGGCACCAGCTGAACAACGAATAAATTAACAAAAGAACAGAAAGTATGGGGACCGCTCTAGTGTCAATATGAAGAATAAAAGAAAACGTAAACTGCACAGAAACAGCGGAGTGTAGGCATCCAAGAGCAGATCTGAGGTTTTAAATGACTATAGGGCGAAAGGCAAGACAGCCCCAAGATCAGCCCGCGGGGTATATTCTTACGACGAGCTTTCCCCTTCTCACGCACGAACGCAAAGGCACACTCGCGCGTTCAGCAGAGCCTTTGGCAGCCAAAGCAGAAAGAATGAAGAGGGAGAAATAATGACGGCCCACTGTAAAGGCCCCGAGCGGCAGTGAAGTACCCTGGCCGAGCGAAAAGTGCGCACATATGCGCAGATGCTGCAAACGGCCTGGTGGGCTTGCGCGAGACCCCTTGGATGGATGGACGAGTATGCACAAACGGTGGAAGAGGAAGGGGGCGGAAGACTGGCAGCGGGCGAGGAGGCGAGGAAAGCGTCAGGGATTTTTTTCTCGCAGATGAGAGACCTTCGCCAAGACATTGGACCGCGAACCGGCGCGCTCTGCGAGGAGGGCCCGCGGCTGCTGGAAGGGGGATGCCGGCGACCTCAATTCCCTCGGCCTAGTTTCCTAGATTTCGTCTCGCGCCCACATCTGCCTGCCGGAGAAAGTGGCTGTCCCAGGGCGAGGGCCAAGAATGCGGCTGTGCACGCCGGCGACTAGCAGCGTTTGACGAGGGCGTCCGAAGGTCCCTTCCGAGACGGCGTCTGCGCCGTTCCCAGCACACGGCCGTCTCCCGCCGGGCGGCTCACCGACTTGTCGCGGATGTCTCGATAGCATCGCGCCGCACGGCTGATTTGTTTCAGGGCGCGTAACCACAGGTTCCGTCACAGTGACCTGTACGCACAGGCAGGGCAAGGACGTTCGGGTCCTTTCGCATGCATTTCCGTGACCGGGCGTTCCCGACGCCCACACGTGTTTGGCACTGGGCGCCCCTTACTGAGTGCTATTCTTAGTTTCTGTTTGTACACACATGTTGCGGTTCCTCCATTTTCATCTGGTTACCGGAACCGGCTCGTAATTCCACCGTGTACCGTCTAGCCTGCCAAAGCGAAGGTATGCGGCGTCAAGAACGGCTCAAAAGCTGCAGGGTCTGCATTTCAAGCAGGAAGCCTCTGAGCTGTGCTGCAAAATGGAATACCTACAATTTTATTTCTCGTCTGTTTTCCTCGGTTCGCTTGTGTATAGCAGTGGCAGCTACTTGCGTTTCTCAGATAACAATCAGCGTTAAGTTTTATGACAACCTAGATCTAACTAAAGCATGGAAATCTCCCTAATACATTTTCAAATGCCAAAACTATATTCGGCCTAGTGCGTCCGCCATACGGAAATGCTGCCGGTGTTTGTACATCTATCTACTGAGCCACCGCGGTGGCGTGTCACCAAGCAGTCTCGGGTTCAGGGTGATTTTCTTCATATCTCATTGAAAAGCTCTTTTTCCTTCAAGAGGTTCTTCACATAATGGTCGAGATTAGGAAGGATTTGAAAGGCCAAGAAACGGTTAGCCTTTACAGCTGAAAGCAAACTGTTAGCTTAATATCCGGCACGTTGTATCGCAGTAAGAATTTTTTCTGCTTTTCATGCTCCCTGTCCCCACATTGGGCACTCGGAGGTGCGGTGCACGCCGGTGGCGAGGGTACGTTCTTTTCGGAAAGGGGAAGAGGGCAGGGGGGATAGCTGTGTTTTTATGCACTCAGCTATCGCTGAGAGGAAGGATGAAAGACTGCGCTGGACCAGTGACCAGCTAAGAAGGTGACAAACGACGCCTTAGCCATAACTGCGTGCATCAGTGTCCGGCGCAATAGCACTATGCCCCTCCTTACTCGAGCCGCTGGCCACTCTCACTTTCGCCGACTTTTCTTAACGCGTGCTCAAAGCCCCTTCAAACAGCAAGTAACAGTATATGTACACAACGATGATGTGCTAGTGTGTCCTTAATAGCAGGTAGACCGGAAATTTAAGATTAGGCGAGATCCCCGATGATGCATACTAACAAGACAGTAAGGCACCCGGTCAGCTCGTTAATCAGATGCGTGACAGCAGCCGGCTTTTTCCCCGAAAAAGTTGAACCCGGCGGCACTCTTGCTCGCAGCGTGTTATCCTGACCGCAGTGCGACTTCCCGCTCTTCAACCACGAAATGATCACTTCGGCTGTTTTTCTTTTTGCACGCCTACTGTGTAAAGCTCTGCCGGGGTCTGCAGTTGGTGAAGCTGCGGTCAGCACTAACGACTACCATCTTTGATGCGTCAACCATTCCCCGTGGCTAAGCGGCTACTGGCGTCCGGCTGATGAGTCCAAGGAGGCGAGATCGAATCGTGGCTGCAAGGGCCACATTTCGAAGGAGGAGAAATGCAAAAATGTCCCTGTGGTGTGCGTCGGGTTGTCAGTGCATGCTAAAAACCCCTAAGGTGGTTTAAATTTTTCGTAGCCCTCCACAACGGCGCCTTTCATATCCCATGTGTTGGTTTGGGGCGTTAATCCCTACATAGCACCACCACTCCTATGCATCAGCCTCGTTCAACTTCAAGGTTTAACAACACTCCCAATAATAATAATGATAATAAAACTATTTAGCGACAGGCTGAGTGTCAGTGCGTGAGAGTTTCAATCTTGCGGCCATGCATCATGCGCCTTACAGCCCGTACGGTCATGGAGATTCCAATGCTACCAAGTATGAAAGTGCTCCCTTCATCGCTGCTCTAGTTCAATATATTAAATAGTTGTCAATCAGTGCAAACGCCGTCATCAATTCTCGACCAGGTAACTTGAAGATAGCGGGTCCCATGGAACCGCCTGCTAGTCGCATCAGTTGGCATCAACAGCTGGAGACCGCGCCTAGAAAAAGAAAGCTGCGCGCGGATTGGCGCCAGGGGACCCAGTTCTGTCATGACAGCCCATGGCGGTGGCCGCCTTGCCGCATATAAGGAAAGTCGTGGGGCATCCGCGCTCGTCTCTGTATTTTTTTAGCAACTGGAGATGGCTGGCTGCATAAATATGTCGCAAGATTGTTGATTAGCAGACAAACGGCAATTACGTTGACGGAAAGCAGCGTGTACAAAAAACTGCTTGTGAAGCATTCCGGTTTACTGAGCGTCCCGGCTATAATCCAGGTGACCCGGGAATGCGAACTGCCTGGCCTTGGGCATTGCGTAATTAATGGAATAACAGCGTGTTTCCCACGCGGGCCAGAAGATTAACCAGAGGCTTGGGACACAGCCGACTTTGAAGCTGCTTTGCTCGCGTGACCAAAGATTCTTTTTCACGATAGGGGGTGTGGCTTTGCTCTGATTACTCTGGTGTTGAGCGTGAAGTAACAGCCCACAGACGCTGAGGAGCGAGAATCTAGGTCACGTTCCTTCGCATCGCGGCTACTTTCATGCGGGGTGGATCCCTTGAATTAGTGTGCGCGGCTTTCACACAGCTTCTCGGCAGCCCGAAAGCCTGGCAACTTGTTTCTCTTGAGCGCCTCTTCGTTTACGACTTTTCGCAGCGGTGGGGCAATAATTTCAGCTTTGTGCCGCTTATCCAGACGAGAAGGATCCTGCAAAGGTATTCCTCCGGCAACAGTGAACCTTGGTGAAGGCTAGGAGGTAGAGCACTAGCCCATGTTGTCAGGTTGCCAGCAGAATAATTTCAGAAACTTTTTCCAGCGACCTTTTCCCTCCCCCCCCCCCCCCCCCCTTTCTACAGTGGTTTATAATGTTACTTTACCGGAGGAGCATAGCACATAACAAGGCTGAGAACATTACATCAGAAGTGTTTGCTGGCTAGTTTACGGAAAATATCAGTGATTTCTGGAAAGACTTATCTTTCTTGCAAATAAGCAGTGGCATGCATATATTGAGCAAGTTATGCTATGAGTGCTAGTGACCCCCATCCGAACAGACACATAGCTGACCTGCCTGGCGGAACTAGACAGCATGCTCTCTGCCCACACTTTTGAAAAGCCCCAGGAAACCGACGCTCCATCGCCATGCCCAGAGTAACGGAGAAAAGCAACTATAGGGCAAGTAAGCGGCGTCGAGGCGTTGTGAAATGCTTATTGAAATGAGTACGCTGCACTTTTTTTCATCAGAAGCCAGAATTTGCCAGCTAGAGCCATTACAGCCAGCTTAGCACACATCTGGTGGTGTAGCTATTTACAGAGGAGGAGGAGAGTTGCCGAGGCTAACCAGTAGAAGGTACCGTTTATCACAATTCACTGGGGATACACATGCAGTGATGCAGGGAAGAAGGGTGAAAGGGGGCTGAGTTAAAAAAATAAAAGTGTGAAGAAAGTAAGGACTTTGCGAATGGCAAAGACCGCTGGAAATATATGTCCATAAGCATCCCAGGACGTCACCTGAAATGTGTTACACTTCTAGCAGAGAATGTAAATCCGTATAATGCAACTAATCCTAAGCTTAAAAGCCTGTAACAAAACAAGAAGCTGATAGGGCGGAAAAGCTTAAAGCGTAACCAGGGACTTGAATTTGCTTTATCCACGTCAAAAGCGCCCCTCTAATTCAATTTGCCGCAGAGTTTCATTTATACATCAAATCGAAATCCACGAAACAGCGTGTGCCTTGCACATCCACGCCTTATTACTGCCGTTTCGCCGTACCCCCTCACTCCACTGCCGGCACGCGAGTTAAGATTCTAGATCTGAGAGACAGAATAAACTTCATGGAGAAATCGGTTTTGAGAGTTGCTTGACAGTCAGATGGGTGGGATCCTCTTTCCATGGCCCGAGCTCCTCCGCGAACCTGGTAGATGAGTTTTAGCTCATATTCCAAGGACACCTTAGACAGTTGTGACTCACACTGTTCGTAAGATGTACGTGCCGTCTTTAGAGGTTCAGGCTTGCCCGCACACCGCCACGAAACGTTGGAAAAGTGGGGGACTTGCGTAACACCAGGGACAGGTGTCAGGGTATTCAGTAGGATGCATTTTACTGTATTTATGTTGGCTTCAAAATGAGTTTCTCTGTACTTGGAGCCAGGCTACATCTGCTGAGCTCAGCTTTTTGTGCGCTGTCGGGCATCTCCTGCGGTTAAGACGTAGCGTTTCTAGTCGTTCACTATATGTGGACGAAAGGGGTATGAGATGAGGATGGGGAGGACCCGCTCGGTTAATTATCGCTCGAGCTAGGCTATAAGCCGCCAGTTGCCCACTAACCCGACATGACCCGTTGTCCAAGCAATTCGGTGACGGCCTTGGAAAGGGGTTGCAGCGAGTAGTTTTACTGCTCTTTTCGGAAGTCTACCGGCCGCATAATTGCGGCAGACTTACTGTGGGTCTGTGATAACATGGGCCATTTTAGCTAGTCTGTCTTAGTGCCTAGTGGCCATGGCAACAGCAGCTATGGCAGGGCTTTCTGCTATAACGGAGGCTGTTACTTGTGGTTCGTATACGTGGGCTGCTGCAGCTGTCACGAATACGCCCCCATCTGGATATGCCGCGACATCCACGTAGTGGCATAAATGTCATTCTGGAATTTTTGTCGCAAACGCTGCTCTCGAGCCTTGCGGCGTCTCAAGTGCAATTCATGGTCCTTATGCTTAGATATTGGCGCAGCTATTGAGTGGTCCCTAATGCGGTGCGGTAAGGTTTGTTTGGATTTCAAAACTTTCCGAACCCCCGGGGTGCTAGTCCTGTTAAGGATGG
Source organism: Amblyomma americanum (assembly GCF_052857255.1). Lineage (NCBI taxonomy): Eukaryota > Metazoa > Arthropoda > Arachnida > Ixodida > Ixodidae > Amblyomma > Amblyomma americanum. The sequence continues at coordinate 218,182,791 of NC_135497.1, forward strand.
CTCTGTCTGCTGCCGTCGATTAGAGCCTTATGTTCTGAGGGACGAGGATCGCATCTTCTAGACAGGTGTTGTGAACACCGAGGGCTTCTACCCGTTCATTTGATGAGGTGGTAGGGAGGGCTGGCGCCGCTTTGTAGTAACCTTTGATGATGGTGTTGGTTTGGACTTCGCTTCTATTGAGGGTGTCGTACGGGAGATCATAGGTGACCCTGCTATTAATTAAGGACACAGGGTAAGGTAAAGTTAGAAAAAAATCGTTTTTTTTTCTTTTGGAATTTTAGAAGTTCAATTCTTTCTACACATGTTCCATGATCGCACTTTCCTCAGAAAGCCATATTTACGGCTGAAAAACGCTTTTTCCGAAACCAAGGCGCCCGTGTGCTGTGCGATGTCAGTGCACGTTAAAGATCCCCAGGTGGTCGAAATTATTCCGGAGCCCTCCACTACGGCACCTCTTCTTCCTTTCTTCTTTCACTCCCTCCTTTATCCCTTCCCTTACGGCGCGGTTCAGGTGTCCAACGATATATGAGACAGATACTGCGCCGTTTTCTTTCCCCAAAAAACCAATTATTATTATTATTAAACCAAGTAGTGAGCGGCCACGCCCCCTTTCAGGATTAACGTCAATTTTTCAACCAAAAAGTCCACCACCTGATTTCAAAACTTGTCTAAAATCAGCTACATATAAAAAATTGTCTGGCAACTATTGTACAGCTCCTCTTTTTTAGCCAAGACAATCCTGAGACGCTTTGCACGTTTTTTCCACGTTTCTGCAACCTTCATGCAGCTGCGTCCGAGTGCTATCCCTTTCGATCAGTATTGTAAATTGTGCCGGTGTTGGTTGCTGCTGATAAGTTGAGATGCCCAGGGCAAAGAAGGCCTTCGTAAGGCGTGAATTTCACGGCAACCGCTACGCTCATCGTGAAAAAGCAAAAGGATGTCCACGACCGAATGAGATCCCAAACGCCGAACGCGCCAGCTCCTCGACATCGAAGCTTTCAAGATTTTCTCTGTGCTTCCAGGAAGAGGATGTGCTACAGAGCAGCAGCCAATATGCCTTAATGGACATGGACGGCATTTGTGCCGCAATTACACAGATTTGTGTGTGCAGAGAGTGCGGTGGAAGTGTTGAGCTCATCGAAATTGTGACAAAACGGGTAGGTGTTGCAAGCGTTTACAGTTTGAACTGTGAAGTGTGTAGTGCCGCACAACGATTTGAGACGTCGAAGAAAACTACTTCTGGCCTCTATGAAGCCAACCTCAGGTTAGCGTATGCCTTGAGGTCCATTGGTAAGGGAATGGCTGCAGGAAATATACTCTGTGCTATGCTAAACCTTCCTAAGCCGCCGACAAAGTTTGCGAAATACAATCAAGAGCTTCTAGGTCACATCGAAGCTGCTGCTCAGGAGTCGATGAAAAGGGCAGCTGACGAAGCTGTGCAGCTGAATGAGGGGGATAAAGACATCGCAGTTGCTCTTGATGGAAGCTGGCAGAAGCGAGGCCATACTTCCAATAACGGCATAGTCTCTGCGACCAGTGTAGACTCTGGGAAAGTGCTGGATGTGGAGGTTTTGTCTAAACGTTGTCCAAAGTGCAGCATCAAGGGTACAAACAGTGACCCCCTTCATAGAGAGGTGTGCCAAAGCAACTACCAAGGCACCAGCGGTGGAATGGAAGTCGCAGGAGCACTGAAAATTTTCGGCAGGAGTGAGGAGCTTCACGGCGTTCGATACGTCAAATACCTTGGGGATGGTGACAGCAAGGCTTTTATGGCTGTGAAGGCACAAATGCCATATGGTGATAAATTCTCACCAAATTATTCCGAATTGATATGGGTCCCAGCCCATTCGGGGAATCCGGGGAACGAGGCAGCCCACAATAAAGCCCGAGGTTTCGTCGACCGGGCAGTGGATGAGTCTGGCTCCCTGAATTTCACGAAGGACTCAATGATCACATATGATGATCTCACCAATCATTTTAAACTAGAGAGGAGAATTTTCCCCCCTCCAGACAAAAGACTTACTAAAGAACAAGAGGTTACGTGGCGTCGTCTACAGACGAGATCGATACGCACCCCATCACTCCTCGCGCACATTTATCCAGATCTTTACAACCCAAACTGCAAACACTGTGGCCAACGTGCTACCTACGATCACATCCTGTGGGACTGCAAAATAGAGCCACCTCCGGGTGATCTAGTTACAGCTCCTTCTCTCGAGCGGTGGGAGACCGTGCTGGCTAGCTCTGACCCCAGAACGCAAGTTTTGGCGGTGGAGTGGGCTGACAAAGTCGTCGAGGGCTATGTACTCTCGACCACTTAACGCGACCTCTTGCCAAGCTCTTCCCGGCAAATAAAATGTTTTACAATCAATCAATCCGTTGAAATATCCAAGGTTGAGTGCATAGGGCACGTGCAAAAAAGGATGGGCACAAGGTTACGAAGGCTAAAAAAAGGAAACAAAGCAGGAAAACTCTGATGGAAAGAGCCTCTCGGGCCGAGGCCGACTGACTGATGCAGTAATAGACAAGCTCCAGACGTACTATGGTTTGGCCATCAGAAGAAATGTAGGAAACCTGGATGAAATGCGAAAGGCCGTTTGGGCAACCTTCTTCCACTTATCGGTCACAGACGATGACCCATGCCATGGACTTTGCCCAAAGGAACCTGATATGTGGTGTGCCTTCAACAGAAGTCAGTCAGAGGGCAAGCCATTTTTCCACAAGGAGAGTTTGCCTGCATCTGTCTTGGAGGCTATCAAACCCATTTATAGGGAGCTATCGAAGGCTGAGCTCCTAGAGAAGTGCCTGCATGGGCGAGCTCAAAATGCAAATGAGTCGTTCAACCATGTTGTTTGGGAACGCGCGCCAAAGAATGTGTTTGTTAGGCTTCGGACCCTACTGATGGCAACACTGGATGCTGTTCTTTCATTTAATGATGGTAGCATCGCACGGGCCAACGTTTTGAAGGCGTGTGGATTGAACCCAGGGAGCAACACCATCAAGTGGCTGAGGGAAGCTGACCATAAGCGCATATATACTTTGCGGACCGAGCAACACGACAGCTTACAAAAGAGGCCCGACAGTCAAAACGACAAGCCGAAAAGCGAAAAAATGACGGCGACAGTGACTACGAAGCAGGGGGCTATTAAACCAATTACTATGGAGGCGTTTCTGCGAATAAAAAATGGTTTTTCACATCTTTTTTCTCTTTACGCTCTATTATCTCAAAACAGTGTTTTTTCTTACAAAGGTACCATTATTTCCAATGCCTTTCAAGACAGACGGCTGATTTTTTTTGCAATCATCTACATAAGTGTTGCCAACTACTGAACTAGAATTAAGCAATTTCACTGAGCAGTTATTCTGTTATGAATTTTGAAATGCGCAAAGAAAGGCCAGATTTGTGTACTACCGGAAAAATTTTTATTAAATATCGAATTTTCAACACATTTCAAATATTCTAGTTCAGTAAAAAGAACACAAAATTTGGCAAACAATGATATATGTATTATTAGGCTACTGTTATTAGTTAGTGAGAAACATGTACCTCAACATGGCCTAAAATGCATGGGAAGTATAGGGCTTACCCTGTGCCCTTAAGGTTTGGACCGGTCTAAGGGTGTCCTCTTCCCTCATGCCTTGGCTGTGTCGAGCGACACGACTTATCATGCGAACAATCTGAGTAGTAGTTGACTTGAGGGTTTTTTATTGTGTGCAAAACCCGCTTATTGCTCTCTATCCAGAGCTCTAGCACCCAACTTTGTCTGATTTCGTGATTGTCTGACCCTCAATATAGAGGTTTTAATAGGGCAGACTCGAATTATTTCGGTTGTTTCGGGTGCGCAATAGTCCACTCCTTGCTGCGAAAGCTTCCACCGTTGCATACAAAGTGTAGCCTGTATCCGGTAGTCTTTCAAGGTATCGGTCATGATTTAACAGGCCGAAGTTAAAGTGGCGCGGAAATATAACGGCCCCTTGTAGTGTGCCTTTGTTGGTGATGTTAAATTTATCAGAGTGGGTCTCGACAATTCCTATTGTAGCGGTGCGTTCCGATAGAAATGCCTTATATAACTGAAGGTTCGCACCCCGTCGTTTAAAGTATTGAGTTATAGGAGGATTGCCTCTTGCGAGACGTTGTCAAATGCATCCTTTAAATCGAGCGCGAAGAGTTCTCGTCCTTGCGATGTTCCTGTTAATACTTCTTCCTTAAGCAGCAGGAAGGCGTCTTGAGCTGAGAGGCCAGGTCGGAAGCCGTTCATGGTGCGGGGTAACAGGTCGTTATACTCAAGGTAATTTTGGAGGCAAGTCTGTACTATTCGCTCGTAAAGCATTCCCAAGCAAGACCTGAAGGAGATGGTGCGTAGCGCATCGAGGGCGGGACGCTTCCCTGGTTCGGGGATAGTGATGATCTCCGCGTGGCGCCAGTCCTCCGGCACCTATCCTTTCTTCCATAAGTCAGTGTTGAGATAGTCCGTGAGGGATTGAATGTGGGCCTGGCCGAAGTGACAAATCGCAGCGTTGATGATTTGATCAGGTCCAGCGCGGTGTTTCTGTGTGATGCCCTTGAAGCTGCTGGGTGATAGGGGCGTCCAAAACTGAGTTCTGTTCTCCTTTGGTGTCCAGGGTACAGGGGGGAATATGTGTGACAACATGGAAACATGTGCAATTTGCTAGAGGATTATGTTAGTGACTTGTTTAGCTTTGCTGGGGTCAATCAGGCTACGGAGGATATTCTAGGTTTGGGCAGTGCCCAGCGTACCTTTGAGAGAAAAGTAAAACCATGTCCAGTTCTGCTGAGTGAATTCAATCGCATTATCGTGCACTTCATTGGTTAGCTCTGCGATGCGCAGTTTAAGTTTTCAATTAAGGACGCGTAGTGTTTTCTCCATCTTTAGTGAGACTTATTCGAGCTTTCCAGAGGTGAAGAAGGTGGCGATCAATTTCAGGTGTTTGAGCCGTACTTTGTCTCCTTCTGGTGGTTTTGCTATGAGCTTCTTTTATAGGTTTGATCCAGTCTGTGATGCTCATAATTCCTCTCTCTGGGGGGGATTAGTGCGAAAGCGTTATAAGCTGAACAACCCCGACCTTGAATCTTGCCAACCGATCGTATGGTCTTGAGCCTTTGTCCCTCACCGGTGACGCCACGTTAAGTTTCCTGTGTGTGAAATAAAGATTGCCGCGACTGGTATTCTAACCCGAGGCGGCGCGAACAGATCAGCTTCACTGGCCAGTGTACCAGAGCGCCAGGCTATCGCCGCAGCCGATCACGCTTCGTGTTAAACTGGAACATTTCTCGATCGAGCTGTGCATTGCACATCGTCGTCTTCACCAACTTCCATTTGCGTCGTGAACAGATGAGATCGGCTCAACCTCGATCTGAGCTTCACCTGAGCTTCACCTAAGCTTCACCTGAGACGTGCCGACGACCCAGCAAAGCAAAACCATAAGCAAATAAAGCTAAACACATGCTTTCGCACGTCTACTCGATTTAACTACGTTAGAACCATATCATTTTTTTTCAATAGCCTTCCCAGTTGGCGATTTTGGTGTCACGTATGCTTATGCGAGGTTTTGGCGTAGAGGCCGACATGCTGATGATAAAATGAACGCTACAGAGGGCTTCACCTAGGTTCGGCCACGTCACGTCATTAATATTTTTTGGTGAAGGAGACGTTAGTTGAAAACTACGACCCTGCTCGCGCATTACATAGCCTTGTCTCATTACCGCCGCTTCTCCATACACTCTTACTCCACTTCCAGGGCGCACATTGAAATTCTAGTTTAAAACTTCGAACATGCATATGCCTTGCATAACCTCGTTTCAATACGGCCGGTTCGCCATACCCTTTTACTCTGCTGCGAGGGCACACGTTAAAATCCCAGTTTAAAACTACAAACATGCACATGCCTTGTATAGCCTCGTTTCGTCACGTTCTGTCACTCTACAGCCAACACGCGCATTTAAATTCCGACTGTTTACTACGGACTTACGCATGCTTTGCATAACCTGGCCTCATTACTGCCGTTTCGAAATTCCCTTTCACTCCACTGCCAGCACGCGTACTGACATTCCAGTTAACAACTACGAACATACAATGCCTCACACAACCACATTTTATTATTGCCGTTTCGCTATACCCACTCATTCCACTAACAGTACGCCCATCAAAGCTCCAGTTGAAAACTACAAAGCCCTCATGGTTTACAGAACCACGACTCATTAGTTCCGTTTCGCCATATCGTTAGGGTACTGCCAGCACGCCCATTAAAATTTCATTTGAAAACCTCGAATCTGCACTTGGATTACATAACCACGACTCGCTAATGCCGTTTAGCCATCCCATTTCGCTCCCCTACCAGCAGGAACTTTAAATTCCGGTTGAAAACTACGAGCCTGCACCTTCCTTACAGCCACGTCCCATTACTGCGGTTTCGCCATACCCTCTCACTCCACTTCCAGCAAGTACATTTAAATTCCGGAGACATGCCCAGGCGTGAAAGAAGTGCAGCTAGGCAGTTGACCTCGCGCCGCGTACACGTACCTCATATAAAGCAAACTGCTCTCGGAACTGAGACTTGGTTGAACGAGATGGCTCTGCATATCGGTTCATCCTGCGGCTCTTTCATGGACTGAATAGTTCTATCAGCACAAAAATATTTCTCCATTCTATAGTGTGTTTTTTTTCTTCAGAAATGCACCTGTACTTTAATGCGCGGTCTTATAACCCTTCTAAAGCCCGCAAGCTGTATAATTCTAAATGAGAACATGGCATCACGACTCAAACCAAAGGAATGGTAAAGGGCCTTTGGCCAGACACAAAAGTGGCAGGCACTCTTCCGGCCATGGCACAAATGTCCTTGCATCCCGATGCCATTTTGATAGGCAGTGTCTACGTATGCAGCTTAAAAACGAATGTTTTCACCGCAGATATAATATATTCTCGTTTTGTTACACTGTTGTCAATACGGCGAATGTCTTTACCTAGGGCTTCTTGATAATAGTCTAAGGCCAATACATGACACAGGCAGGGAATCAATCGTCGATAAATACCTGTGAAATATGCTTTAGGCACAGGCGCTACAGGTACAATCGTAAGGTACAACACGCCGTGAGGGAATGGTAAGTCTCCTTAGTTTCCTAAAGAAGACCTTTTCATATATGTGCCTAATCAGTCACGGATAGAAAATGCAAATGAGCACTTGGACGCCTGATGACGCTTGATGAGCACAGTTACTAAGAACGATTCGTTTGCCAATTTGAAAAATAAAAGACGTGAAACAATGCGGTGGACAAAGCAGAGCACGAGACCTGCTACTCCAGATTCCCGAGGACGCAAAGTTTCCTATTACAACGACGCCCAGGCTCTAATCCAGAGCGCTGCCCGAAAGTTGCTAAAATTTTATGGAATTATATGCCTGCTGTTACGCAGAACGCAGTATTTTCTGGATTTCAATATGCTTGGAAATCAAGAAGAATTTGCAAACTTGTGCCCGAGCGGACACAGAAAGATTCCTACCCATCCAAATGTTTGCCGCTTCACAGACGAGGTAAGTCAGTCCTAGTAGGGCAGTCATAACGCCCACAAGACACTGATCGAGCCATTTCAAACGCAACTGAAATTCCGCATTGCTTTAACCAACGACAGTGTGAAGAGCATTCCATTTTATTGCTTAAAAGCCGCGCACGCACAAGTAACGCTCCACTCATCATATGAAATGACGAGGTTGCAGCATATAAGCCAAGCTTCGCCATCTATGCAGTGCCATAGTGTTGACATATGCATAGGGCTTTTTGTTATAGGGTAAAATCCGATTTTTGCCGATTCTTTCACTCCGAACGTGTCTTGAAAATCTGGTTAAACCCGATTTATCCCCGAAAATGGTCCTTCTAGACGATATCGGTTTTCCAGTTCCCAAAGATGAAGACGCCGCAAGTTATTTGTGGATATCTTGTACTTATTACAAAAGGATGTGTTCCGTCAACTGGGGATCTTAAACCTCATCTATTAAGCGTCATTTTTATCAAGCGGATGAATTTGAGGATGAGTTCATAAAGGGCGATTTCGAAGCGAGAGGCCAGAAGATTCCTACCGACGAGAGGCCTTATAGGAGTCACTCCATTAAGCGCTACCCACGCTATCGGCACGCTGATCCAAGGACCTAACCCATTTAAAACGGCCACTGTGATACTGAACGATTTCGCGCTGTAGAAATAAAGGCAGGCCGGTCTTGTTCAGACGCGGTAGCCCTTTGTAGGTAATTAGTAACAAACGCGACGAAATATTTGGAAAAACAGCGCACCTTTAGACACGGACAGAGGCAGATATAACGACACAGCGCTGACTTCAACTAGTTCTTTATTGCAGAGTGACACGGTATATATTCGAAAAGTTGGCGGGAATACGTGGGAAGCAGCTGCTATGTTTGCACGCGACTGAAATATAACTGAGGTGAAAAGACACGAGGTGATAAAGTGCAAGTGGGAGTGTATAAAAGGTAAGGGCTGGTAGAGGATGGCACCGAAAGGCAGTAACAGAATGACAAATGACAATGCGATAACAACATGAAAAGTATGAAAAAAATATAGTAAAAGCCAAAAGGGCATTACAAGCAGAATGAAGACAAAAGGCATTAAAAGGTCTAAACCAGGCCGTTAAAAACAACAAAGACAATTAAAATCGACTAAAAGAGCCAAAAAGGCATAAAACAGGAGGAAATTCGATCAAAAGGTTGAATTCAGAACCCATCCAATAAAAACGCCGAGGATAGGATTCAGAACCCATCCAAAAAGACATCGAGGTTAGGAAAAGACTGCCTAATTACTCCAAGGAAACCTGGTTCAAATAATCTAATTCCCGTTTGGTTAGAGCTATCGATGGTGTGCTCACACAGTCTTCTCCTGGCTTTAAAATGTGGGCGGCTTCTATGATTTCACGTGTGAGTTGATGTGCATTCTTCGCGAGAACAGTGCATTCATGAAAAAAGGGCTCACAAGAACGGGAGGGGCATTTTAAGCAGTGGGCTCCCAGGTTTCTCTTTGCAGTGTTGTAGATATTATTTGCATGCTCCATAAGACGCTCATTGAGGCAGCGCCCGGTTTGGCCCACATAAACCTTGCCACAGCTCAAACCAATTTTGTACACCACACCAACTTCGCAAGGAACGAAAGGTGCCTGTTGTTTAATTGGGCAGGTTGGCCCTCGCAAGGCTGGGGCATTCACTCTACGACAGAGCTTGGATAGCTTGTCGGGAGCCGAGAAGACAACACGGACACCTGCTTTTTGCCGAATCTTTTTGAGCCTGTGAGAAAGGTTGTGCAGGTAAGGCACCACAGCAACATTATGTTGGTGGTCTGGGCCAGCACTCCCTACTCTTCCTTCGAGTTTTTTGAAGACGGAGCGTGCTGCTGAGATCAGCAAGTGTTCAGGGTAGCCAGCTTTTGCCAGCCGAAGGGTTTTCTCTTTGAAGCTTTGGCACATAGAGTGTGGGCAAGATTTTATAAGGGCATTTGTGAAGCATAGGCTGATGATACTTCGCTTAACGAGCTTCGAGTGAGCCGAACTGTATGGTAACAGAGACTTGCCTCTCTTGGTTCGAACCACCAACAAAGGTGGTTTTCTGCGGTCGATAGCCTTAAATCTAGTAAGCGTAAAGATCCACTTTCAGGTAACTCATGGGTGAGAGCAAGGGGCGCGAGGCACTGTTCAAAGGAAGAAAGCACCTCTTAAACGGCATTAGGAAAAGTATATTCGTTACTGGATAAAAGAATTAGGCAGTCGTCAACAAATCTAATACCTTAACAACAGCTGACGAAGAAAGATGCACTTCTAGCAATCGGTCATGATGGGCGAGAAAATATCGCTTAGGATTGAAGCAATGCAGGAGCCGATGCCACTCCGCTTTTTTGAATAAAAGTACTTTCACCCCATGAAACAAAAGAAGAGTTAATGTAAACTGTCAAAAGTTCTAGGAAGCCGGCCACAGAAAAACCAATAGAATTCTGAAAGGAGACTGATCCGAACGAGTCAATACAGCTTTCAACGCAGGAAAGAAGCTTGTCATGTGGAATAGAGTAATAGAGGTCCTTAATATCGACCGGAAAAGGCATGAGAGAACCCTTTTCAGTTTTCTATTTTAGTGCACGTATTACATGGCGGTCGTAGATTTATTATGCTGACTCAGAGCTGCTTACTCCCTCGTGAGTGTTCTGAGAGCTACATCTATAACTCTATAAGTTATGGCGCCACAGCGCCGCCAGTAGCGCTTCGCGGTTTCCCTTCGATTATTCGCGAACATTCGATTCGTATGAGATTCGGTGTCTGCCTTCAGATTGCGCACTTGATTCTGTAGTAAAGCTACACTGCTCCAATAGAATTCGGTCTTGAAGATATTTTTTTTCGCACCCTCCTACTCTTCAACCCTCCATTTTTTCCCTCGTGTAAATTGTACGGATAACTTCTAGTAGTTACTGGTGTTGAACAGCCTTTCAGCGGTCGCCTTTCGTACTTATTAAAGGAAAAATACAAAACACATTTGGGAAACAGCCATGAGTTTTTCATTGACTGAACTTTTAGGAACGTATAAAGCATCTGATATTTAGGCCTTTGCTTTGCAATGAGCGTGGTCGATGATGATAGCGCATCTGGCGTTTATGTTGCTCTTTACCATTTAAAGTTCTTCAGCTCGCAATGTAAGTGGGAGTAAACATACATGTTAGTCAAAAATGGCGAATGACAACCAATTTATGTAATGGGATGTACGTGACAAAGAAATAATAACTAATCAGAGTCCACAAAAGCACAGTGATATGGCTACAAAAGAAAGCTATGCAGCTTTCAAGAAACCTCATGGTTCAAAAAAAAAAATTCGTGGTAGTCCGAGATTTGAACCCGAGACCACCGCATCGACAGGGCATTTGCTCTACCAACTGAGCTAACCGGGACGGCTAGCATACGGTTGGGTGAGAGGGAATTGATCAAGAACTACTCCACATTGGGGACTCCCTTAACCATTGGACCAGGGAAGATGAGGTTTATACGTGTTTAACGTCCCAAAGCAACTCAGGCTATGAGAGACGCCGTAGTGAAGGGCTCTGGAAATTTCGACCAACTGGGGTTCTTTAACGTGCACTGACATCGCACAGTACACGGGCCTCTAGAATTTCGCCTGCATCGAAATTCAGCCACCGGGGCCGGGATCGAACCCGCGTCTTTCGGGCCGGCAGTCGAGCGCCATAACCACTCAGCCACCACGGCGGCCGGACTAGGGAAGTACAGTCAGGCAACAGTGAAACGCAAACACGCATATGCCGTACTTTTTTGCTTTGCAGCGAGATATTCTTTTACAAGCGGTCTGCGAATACATACTTCGTTAGGCGTTTTACCCTCAAAGATGAATCAGGCTACTTTTGCACTGCAGCTTAAAGTACACAAGTAAGGCATTTTGATTTCTTGGCGGTCGCTGTTGGCGTTTCTTTAAAGACTGACTCTATGTGAAAGAGAATAGTGGATGTCATGTTATTTTGATCGGATTGCACAGAATGTGTTTTTGGATTGTGTTTATTGTCTAAAGTGGGAATTCGCCTTCTCAGAAACCGTCTACGAAGAGGCTAATCAGGATTTCACGTGTAAATGCCTGTTCGTTGTCACCTTTTTGTAACAAAAAATAAAGGAGCGCTAAGTACCATTAACTAAGGCTATATACTTCAGCCTTAACGGTGGAGAAAAATCTCCATGTTACGCCAGCAATTTCTACCATGTGAGGGACTCGTGCGTGATTCTATAATACAAGGATACAAAAAGAAAAAAAGTAGCACACTCGTCCTCTTAAAACCGACTCGATGTTTGTTTGCTTTTTTTTTTCACCTGACATCCGCATAACGACGCTTCGCCAAGGAATATGAAACAGGTTGGAGGGTTCATTTGCATGTACTTCCCGGAGGGGAGACGACTCTTTCCAAAGCGCACCTCTTCGCTTCAGAGCGTTGACACGAAGATCACATAGCGGCAGTAAAAATGTTTTATGCAGCGTTACCTTGTTCAGCAGGTCGTAACCTGTGCGAAGATATGATGATACGCGCGACCTAACAAGAGTAATATGCTTCGTAGAGTTCCTGCAACCCGCTTTTCCCTCACAGTATGCACTCGGGTTTGGCAGCGGTCTTTCCAGTGGCTCGCCGGAGGAAAGGCGGAGGTATGTTCTGTTCTTTTTATTTGCCTTTTTCCCACGCTGACCTGTGTGCGTGTGCTTCAGACATCATTCAGACGTAAGCTGGCCAAAATGGCGGGAAAGCGGTTATTTTTGCGCGCGCCAAGCAGCCAAGGCGAAGAGAAGCGCGACATGACTTGCGTTCCCAGCGGGACGATTGCCGATGGGCCGTATGCGGCGCACGGCCGCGCCCTGCTCTAGCACGCGTTTCCTCGCGGGCTGTACTCTGCAGAAAGATTATCTCTGCTTCATCCGCTTGTTTCTCCACTATTCAAAACTATTTCCTCTTTTGCTTTGTGTTTAGAAAGCGGGCGCACGTTATTCGAGAAATGAAGTGCGAATTTTGCCCGCCCGAGGAACTGTGGAAGCCGATGACCTCTTTCCGTGCTCAGCAGTCCGAACCAGAGGGCAGGGTCATTCCGGGGGCTGCCGTGGAGCGGTTGGTCCTTCACAGCCGGCCGATATAGGCGCTCCTCCGATGCGCGAGAAGTCACGGCTAGCTTAAACAGTTCGCATTGTTTCCTGCGGCTTTGCATGACGCACGTGAAAGTATGAAATGGCAGCACCGCCCAAGCGCATGCACTGGGTCTTGGCTACCTCGTCGTTCCACTTTGTGCAGTGCCGGCTTGGGGTGCTGGTGATACGCGAGGACGCTACAGGGAGCTGGAAATTTACAGCCAAAACGTATCGGCTTTCAAACGTAAATGCGACGACTAGGGGTATTTCTTGGCGGCGCGCCTGTTCTGTGCATGCCCTCACATCTCATGGCTACACGTCCCTTAGTATTTCTCTAGAAAAAAGAAAAAGAAACATACCCGGGAAGCGAACCCAGAGTTCAATTTGACCTTCTACCTTAAAGAATTCCGCGGACGAATTTCAGCTTCTCAAATGAGCGCGAGCTTCACAGGCCTGTAGAGCAGCCTTTAGCGTCGATTGCTTGGCGCAGAAAGCTGCGAAGGCGGACCATTTAGCTTTCTCGCCTAAGTGGCAACACATACTGCGTATTCCTGTCGTTCTCGGTCGCCGGATTCGAGGTTCACCACCCCCAGCGTGACACGCCTCCCAAGTCTTCCGCCAGGAATGGAACGCGTACGCTGAGTGTTTTTTTTTCTGGTGCAATTCCGACCGCCGGTAACGAGTGTTGCCAGAGGAAAAAAAAAATAAAAGGCAACGTGTTGCGCTTCACCGTGCACTCCAAACAAAGACGGCAAAATTTCAAAAATATCAAAGCGCTAAAGCTCAAGGCAGTGAAAATGATATGGTTTGCTGATACAAACAAAATGAACAAGGAAGGGGGGGGTGACCCTCAGGGCGCTTCGCCAACGTTTCGACAGACGTCTTCTCTTCGTCTTGGCTCCTCTTGTCAAAACGTTGGCTAACAACCCTGAGGCTCCCCCCTCACCTGTTCATTTTGCTTGTGCTGTCAAGGAACTCACCTTGCTGCCTTCTCTCTACGATGCTTTGCTTATGTCATACGTGATGATTATGTCATTAGCCTGCCCATAAAACATCACCGTGAAAACTAATAGTAGGCGCTTTTGCAGACTCAAACTTTTCAATGAAGCTTTCATTTTACATTAAGCGTTTTTTTTCTTACCTGCCGTGAACTTACTCAGTCTTGAGAAGCTTCCTTTTTGTGCGAGAATCGGTTTTAAAGTTGGGCGTATGTGATTATGGTCCCCGCGAATCTGCGCACATGCTTTTGCTGGCTCATAAACATTACCGTCGTATTGTCGAGTGAGTTCATGGTATCTTAACGACTGAAAAAATAAAAGAAAGCAAACAAACGATTCATATTCTGCTTGTTTAATAAGCTCAGTCAAGGGAAGAGGCTCTAAGAAAGTCAACGCGGTAAATTATTCATAATGTTTTAAAAAAAAACGTTGATTTTTCTCTCTTACGTTTTGACGTGAACGGAGAAATTATGGTAAGAAAAACCACTATCCTGACGAAACTACTGAGAATGTCCGCCAATAATACATAAAGAAAGAAATGTTAACACCGTAAGATAACAGGTTTCTAAACATACACGATACGTCAAGGTCTTATAAACGACCTCTATTGAGGGCGCATTGTCACTTATGCCTTGATTCTTTCCAAGATTACGTACGTGCGCTTTCTTTTGTATGGACGCTAATACTCCGCAAAATACTCACCCACGCAGCCACAATACAACCCTGGGTGAAATTCTGACAAGTATCCCAGCGAATGTACAATGATGTTGCGTATCAAACAACACTGATTTTTACGCCACATGTAAGCTTTATTCTCTTACCCCTGATTGTTGAATCTGATAAAGTTAGCAGGTATCCTTTTTTGTTATAAATTATATCTTGGTGCGTCGATTCTTCACTCTCTTAATTATGCCCTGAGGTCCTTATATTATACAGGAATCGACCAAAGGGATAATTTGCTGCGCTACTATTTCTCTGCAAGCGCATTGATTTTAACTCCATCAATGCCTAGGAACGCTTCGCAGCTCTAACTCTGACTGCTTCTTTCCTATGCTTGTTTATTTTTTTAGGATTCTTTGCGCTGGTGGTTTTAGATGAAGGAAATTCAAGCTAGAAGTCAATGCAACCTGTACGAAACATCTCCTGAAATACCTAGAAACAGCTCCGCCCATGACCCTGCTATTATGTCCCGCTGCAGGACGAAAAAACAGCTTAGGTCAACACCGAACGTTCCGACTGCAGCGCTGATTAATGGCCAACACTGTCGAGCATGTGGTCTGAGCCTCTGCCATTCGGCGTTTCATCGTGCGTAAGTACTGGCTGATGCCATGGCGCCAGTCGATCTGTTTGAAATTTAAACTTGGCTCTAGCTGTGGCCCGAAATTCTTAAATAAGAAGTCAGCACGTGCAACCGAAAAGTGCTCAGGAAGCAAACGATTATAATGCATAAGACCGGGAAAGAGAACACTGAAGCACAGAACTGTGGCTATGTGCTGTCTGTATGTTCTGTGTCCTTGCTTCTGCGCTGAAGATATTTGGCTTCGCAACGTAGGCCAATTAGAGCAACTCAAAGTATTATTCACCCCAGGAATACCTTCCACACTTTGATATAGTTCCGATGACCGCAGGCAAACGAACCCCTGGACTATGCATGTCGTGCTGCGGGGCTGTGAACGACGGCTACAACTTGTGTTCACAGGAGGTTTAACTACGAAATGCTTCTCATCCAGTTGTGAGTGGCTGCAGAGGGAAAATACAAGAACTAAAAACAGAAACTGCAGTGCAGTACTATTGAAATATTTCGGATCTATCGTAAGTTATTGCAATGCAAAGGTATCCAAATATCACGTCATGCGTTTTTAATCACGCGATTCCCGTCTCTTAGCTGTTGTCAGTCGAGGTTATTGAAAACTGAACATTTTGACAGATTTGCCTGTCTGGTTGGGTGTGAAGACTGATAATAAACTGCACATCTCCAACCAAAAATTTTAACTTTAACCCAACGTTTCGAAGCCGACTCGGCTCCTTCATCAAGGGCAGTAGCTAGCGTCTTTTAAGTATGAAGGGGAGGGGGAGGGGGTGTAAAGAACGACAGCTGTGTCGCGAAAGGCGCGGGGGGGGGGGGGGGGGGGGGTATAGGCTGTTAGTCACGCTGGCGCACTGCAGGGAGGTGCTGAATGGCGACTTTTTTTCGTTGCGTTGAAGAGCGAAGTCCCTGGCTTCGGCAGTCGGCTTCGAAACGTTGGGTTAAAGTTAAAATTTTTGGTTGGAGATGTGCAGTTTATTATACAGTCGAGCTTATTAACGACCCGTCACCTGACCTGGTCACTTATACATTCATCCATATCCATCCATATTACTGCGGACTACTGGCGCGCCAGACGCAGCGGCGACGAGAGAAGAGGGAAGTCGATGGAGGGAGATCATAGCAAACAATTCTGGACACAAGCATTTTTGAGGGGAAAACAGTTCATGAACGCAATTTTTTCATATAATGTAAGATTTCAGTATAACAATCAATGTATCCGTAGATCACCCAACGGTAGTCTTGTATTTTTCTTATTAACGTTTTTGCTATCGTCGAAAGCGTTCCCCATCATTGGTTTTCTACGGCAGTCTTAACGGCTCGATGCGGTCGTTGGAAACCCATTAAAAGAAAGATTTTTTACACGTCAAAAGAATGGACCATTATCTTCCATATTTCAATAGCAATATCTCACAGTTTTTCAATATTCAAAAGTTTTGTCCGAGAATGTTGGAGATGGAGAACTAATCAGGTCACGAGTGCCGCCATTGTGTTTCGGACGAATCGGTAATAATTAACATTGTAGCCAATCAGCATGGCGCGTCATAATGATGTCATGCACGACGTTGTACTTACTATTCTCGCTAATCAGCATGGCGCGTTTTCGTGACATCATGTGTTACAACGACAACGAAGCCGCATAGACGGGAAGGGAAGCATGTGCTGAACAGACGTCGCTGCAAAAGTGAGCTGGTGGGAAGTAGATGACAAATCTGGTATAAGGGCCATTGCTAACACCATCATCCCATCTGTCTCCGGAAAAGAAGCCACTGCTATCGGCACTGCGTATGCTCCCTCTGCACCGCTTCCCCTCCCCTGAGCAGGATACTTTCTAAGCCCATCTTCGGAGGAAGAGCGTAACACTTCCCTCACCCATACTCGCATCTTAACGCCTCCGCCGCGACCCTTCCTGCACGAACTGCCCTGTACTGTGGCCTCAGTCTCTTCGTTTTCCCATCCTTCGCCAACCACTTGGGCGGCTTTCCTCAGGTCGGACCGCCGGGACAGCCAGCGGGCCCTCGTTCCATAGGCTACCAATGTTCCGGGAGCTTAGTTTGCTGCCAGAAACATTCTCCCGTTCTCTTTTCAGAAAAGATTAGCTCTACGGCACAACAACAACTACGTAAAGATCTCGAAGTGCGAGAGAAGGTAGGTGGACTTCAGTTTATGAACAAAATGGCAACAGTGGCAACCGTCGCCTCGTTGTTAGTTTGGCGAAACAGCGCCCTCTCCTGGAAGAAGTAAATAATTTCAGCCTGAAGCAAAACTGTTTCGTCTCGCACACCTAAGAAGAGTTTATGCTTAGTTAATGCTATTCTCCGCATTGCGAAAGAACGTAAATTGAAGTATACGGAATGCACCAAATTTTTACCCCGTATTTGTGGAGAAAGAAAAAATACAGTCAGCAATGATGTGAACTGAATGGTCTGTTTCTTCCGAAGCTCACGGCATTTCCACTATCAGGACGAGAGTGCTTCAGTATAGGCCATCCATTTTCTTTGAAAACAAATATATAAAATTGGTTTTGAGGAAACGAAATGACGCGTTAACTGTCTCACATATCTCGGTGAGCACCCTAACCGCGCCGTAAGGGATGGATAAAGGAGGGAGTAAAACAAGAAAGGAAGAAAGAGGCGCCGTAATGGAGGTTTCCGGAATAATTTAGACCAGCTGGGGATCTTTAACGTGCACTAACATCGCACAGCACCCGCGCGCCTTTGCGTTTCGCCTCCATCGAAACGCGGCCAGCCGCGGTCGGGTTCGATTCCGGTACTCCGGTTCAGTAGACGAGTGCCTTAACCACGGAGCATCGCGGCGGGTACCATTTTGATTTACAAACCCAAATTCGGTTGCTTGCTTAGTTATATTTCATATTGCGTCATTCTCGGTTTAAAGTCGTCTCACAAGTGACAGGAGATACAACTTTTCTACGTGTCACATGATTGTTTCTCTTTGAGCAGTTTGTAAGAAATTTATGCCAGTAAGTTTCGCTTCAGTGTTGTGGATTTCCAAGTGAACTAAAGGAATGCACAAAACCTAAATTTGAAGTCAGCGCTGTGTTCGGCGTATATAGTATGCCGCTTAACAACACCAGTGATGAAAGATATTATCAGCGAGTGCAACTACAGCAACGTCGGCAGTGCGGAGTGTGAAAACAATTTCTGCCCTGAAAGCACCTTGAGAAACGCGATTGGTAACTGCACAACGTTATTCAGGTTGTGTTTTCCTAGGGATCCAAAAATGGCATACGTGCAGTAGCAATATAAGCTACTTTCGAAGTTTCTAGAGCCTAATGCCCGCCCTCTGGGGCAGTGAGAGGATATCCTCCTTTCATATGAGCTAAAGGTGGGGAAATTCCCTACACAATTATTGTTAAGCTGATTCCATCAGCAGCTTAACATCGCCACAGCCACGAAATGTATCAATGAACTTTTCAGCACGTCTGAAGACATGAGCGAAATCATGTACTCATGCATGCTGAGAATTGACAAGGGTGTGTGCCATATTACGTATGCTAACAAAGCAAAATAAGCTAACAATAGTTGTAACTTTCCGCGAGAACGTTTATGCGGCGCAAATATTCGCAGTTATTGGCTTTATATTGCATCAACTGAGATAGAAGCACGGCTCTTGGGCTTGTCATGCGGTTTGTTGCGCCTGGTGTCAGTATATCCCCTTCAGTCAACATATTACTGAGTTGTTTATAACTCCAGTAGGAAGAGGCAAATGCCCCTCAAAGCAGGCCCTCCAACGAATTCCGTCGACCTATTGTCAAGACGCCACGGCCTTCTAACTTGTAATTTCGCATTGCAAGTGGCCAGCAGTTGCAATTTGATTTACCGTGACGTCATCACAAGAGGTCAACTTACACTGTTTGGAAGGCCTTCTTCAAATCAGGGGAAGTCGCCGCCACCGTCTAAATTTGCATCCGACTAGATTTGTGACGTTTTAAAGTGAAAAGGAAGACGTAAGCGGCCTTCCGCCAGCAGCCGGTGACTCATGGTAACAATTCCTGATTATCTTGTTTAACTTCTTTTCTCTTCTGTGCTCTGAAACAGGGTATCCTTGAGGTAGTAAAGGCCGAGTGGCGGTGTGGTACGGTGAGAGCGATTCGTACTGCAAGGGCGAACAATAATCACCCGACTCGCTCTCCCCCTCGAAGTCAGGCACCTCCTCTAACAGGCCAAGGAACGAGCGAGCAGAGACTGTCCCCGGCCTCTCATCACCAGGAAGGAAACGGCGGTGGCCAAGTGCGAAGACGGCCCCGTCCGCTCACCGAGAGCCCAGCGCGCTCGCGGCGTCAGGTGGCGGGCGCGGCGGGCCCCAGGGACCCAGCGCGGCGTGTGTCCCGGGGAGACCTTGCCTGCGCGCGTTTGCGGCGGCCCACACTTCCCGTCGGGCTCTTTAATTTGGCCCCAGCGCGCGCGCAGCCCCCTGCCTGCCGCCGGAGGCCACGGCAGCGGCGGCGGCTCGCTGTGTGTGTGCCTTTCTCGCCATAGCGCCGGCTTCCTGATAGCGGCGCTTATCGGCGCAGGCGAGGATCTCCGATGGCTGGCGAGGGGGCTTGGCCCCCTTCCTCGTTGTCCCCGAGGCACGTAGGCCCCGCCTGACCCACTTCGGCGTCTCTACCCGGAGCTAAGTTTAGGCGCTCGCCACCGAGTCTCGCGCGCCTTCTTCGCTCTCGCTTGGCGGACGGTCTTTCGGCGCGCTTATCCGGTTTGGTTTGTTTCCTAGCTTGTTCTGAATGAATGAATACGAACTGCGCCGGGCCGCCGAGAACAAAACAGGAAAAAGAACGTCGCGGCGGGGAGGGAAAGGAGAGGGAGCGCTGGGCCGCCCGGCCCCAAGCCCGCGTCGCTCACTGCGAGTCGCGAAGGGGGGGGGGGGGGGGTGGGGGGGGGGTTCTCCCCGCACCGACGCTCCGTTCAGCGGCGCACCTCTGAAACAAAGTTGTAAACTTGGCCAGCTGACTCCGGGGTCAGCCAGCCGTCCAACAAAAACACAGTAATAATAAGCAGGCCTCCGCAGTGTGCCGCAGCGTTGCACGCACCGCGCCGCTTCTGCGGGTTCCGGCAGTGTGGATGGGGAACGAGCGCGCAGCTACAGAGCGTGGTGTCACAGCTCTCTGCCCCGTCATCCAGAAGAAGGAGCTAATCAATGCGAACAAAATTCACGCGCCACAACAGCCGTGTTTTACGAAGCGATGGATCCTCTCTAGCACTCATTATTTATATGGGCGGCACTCCTGCTGCGCTTCTTTCGGCGCAGCATTGTAGACATTGTAGTAATGGCGACAGAGCTACAAAATAAGTTTCAAAGCAATGTTCCGCGTCTCCATTGCTGCCAGGTAATGCTATAACTTGTCGGGTGAAGTCCAACGGATGAAATCGTCGCAAATTGCGCGGTTCGTATGGCGTAAGGCTGAACGGTGCTGGATTATGAATTGCGATGAGGTAATGGATACTGTCTGCAAAGCAATGCACGGTTAAAAGACGTAGATTAAGGCCCTGGGCGAAGATTCATTCGGCTGCTTGCTTATGCAGGACCGCGTTTTCTTATAATGCCACCTGGATGGGAATCACGACTCGGTTGTTTCCCGCCATATGATTTACAAAGAAAAGTTCGCTATTTAGCCTTTGAGCCGTATAACTAAACCAGCTGACGAACCTTTGACAAATTAATTAATCTCTACAGTCCCGCAATATTCTTCTGCTGCTTCAGAGACTTAATCTTCCTGCTAATTTTCTTGCAGTGTCGCCAAACGAAGTCCGCTTTATACCGCTTTTCAGTAACAGGGGTACACCAAAATATACTACAGTATACTCAGCCATTTCTTATACGCTATATATCATGAGACTGGCCTTAAACAATGCAAGCCTTCCAAGCATGGGATCCTGACGAAAATAACGCAGTGGATGACGCTAGCATCTTCAGAAGCACCTTCTGTTGGCTCGGACCACTACACTCATAAAGGTTACGTGTAAGTGACCATTTGCGTTCGGAAGAACATTCCCATACGAACTATTGTTTAATGCGAAGATATTATTCAAGTTATTCGGCATTATAAGCGATAATGTGGTTTGTGCACAGCTGTTCGTGCCGTGTTGGTGCCTCTTCGCACAGCGAAGCCTTCAACGGACACAAGTCAGCAACTACACGATATGCAGTAAGCCTTACATACTGTCCCTTGTACTTCTGTGCGAGAACATTGTTTGTATCATGTGAATACTCCTGCCGTTATCTCTGGCAGGTTTCGAGTACTGTGAATCGTGACTACAGTAAACTTTGGTAGGCCGATTTCAATTTCATATCATCCCCTAAAATCGAAAAATTATTGCCCCGTATTAACTAAGGGGACATATATAGGTATGACTAATATCCCTACGTGTTCCAGGTGTGGCGTCGCTGAGAGGAATCGAAGAAAATTCGAAATTATTAGGCAAAGACGGTTTTGCAACAGCTGTACCAGCAGCGCCAGCTGTTGTCGGTGACAGAAGGACAAAAGCATACGAACGCGAGACGCGCAACGAAGCCCAACCTTTCGGCGGCGGGAGATGGCGCTGCCGGTATAGGCATGGGAGAGTCACTGGAAAAAGTGACACTAAGCTGCGGCAAAATCGTCATTTTTGGTCTGTCATCGCCCCATACGAAGTGGACTTTCGATTAATTTTGTTTCATTAAGGCAAATAGACCCCCAAAACATTGCAAAAAACAAACAAAACAAAACTTACCTGCCAATGCCACCTCAGCGCGACATCTGAGTACGAACAAGCGAGCAGTTAAGCTGTGAGGTTTTTTTTTTCTTAGATTTTCCTGGGCGACGAACTAACGAGTATTACGCTAAGTGGTCAAATTTTCACTAAAACATTTGTTTTCTGCGAAGCTTTCTCTTGATTTTTTTTATTTACTTCAACAGCAGCGACTTAGTAAATTTATTGTTGCAGACTGAGAACCCCATTCCCTACTCAAATATGACTCCTGAGGCAACGAACTGCACTGTGGTTTTTGATTGCTCAAGGAAGTGGGGGAGCAAAGGAAGAGCGCGCCATCTGCAGACTAAAATGCGCAACAAATATTTGGTTGCCTGTCCAAAGTAGTAGAAGATGGCGCCACAAGCTCTTTCACCATATGTCAGTGACTATTGCCTGCTGTCTCGTTCAGTACATGTCAGTTGCAAGAGTGGGCCTCTTCGATTTACTGCGCTCGGGCAGGCCGCTGGCTGCCAGAAAGTTCGCTTCTGGCAGGAAAGCGCATCATGGTGAAATGGGCTGGCGGCCACCGGAACCAGCTGCCGGCAAACACGGCGCCAAGTCCACGCAGATCACGGAGGACAGATGCTCTCCGTGGCTTCGCGTTCTGCTGCGACGCGTTGCTATGCGAGCGTACGGCAGAAATAGGCTGTTTGAGATCTAAAACAACGAACCGAAGTTACTGAGGGCTGCCGCAGACTGCAGAACAAACAGCTAATCGCGCTCGCACCCACATACATCGGCGACAACGACAAGGCGAGCGCGTGCCTTCTTCGGTGCACAGTGTGCTGTGTAAGCTTCGAGAAATCCTCAAAAGCATGCGGTGAGAAATCGCAATCTAACGTTTTTCAGTCGGAGGGAAAAACATCGGAGGGAAAAACTGCCCGTGCGTTGCTCATCAAATGACAAGCCGTACTCTTGGATTATCGCGTGTTTGTTTACTGCGGAGTAAGCATGAATGGTATGACCGCAGACGGTCGACCCTGCATGGTGATTGACTCTGCTGTGGATCGTTGCGATTTCTACTTTCGTGAACTGCTACCTGTGGGCTGTAATCAGAGAAGAATCGGGATACGTTCCGTTGAACTGTAATCTGTCGGCCGCCGGCTGTCGCTGCCGGCAAGGAATGCACACATAATTTCGACAAAAGCGCATATCAGCTGGTTCAACATTCATCTAGAGCAACGGGTGTACTGTAAAAATTTAGCTGCATATCGTATCTGTAATGCTACAGTAAAACGGAGAGTTCAGCTATTTGGTACATACTGCTGGGAATAACAGTGTTGAGACGAAGACAAAGAAAGAAGACAAGGACCGGCGCTGACTATCAACTGCAACTTTATTAGAAAAAAACACGCAAAATATACTCCTTTGACAACAAGGACCGCGTGCGCAACACCAAGAGCCATAGTGGTACATCAATCACCTGAATCAAGATATATTAGTTCACAGTCATGAACTGTTACAGAGGGCGTGCTCACGCACGAGTCAATGCTTTTGTGAATATGAAACGCTTCCATGATTTCCCTTGTTAATTTATCTTTGTGTTTGTACAGGATCCTAGTTTCGTTAAAAATGGGGGTACATGATTTTTAAGAAGAATCAGGAACTGTCCCGGGAATAACCAACCTGACCCACATTCACCGACAGACAAATTCGGCCAAGCTCATTCCAAGGGAAAATTTCGGATCTCCTAACCATGTTTGGGACATCCCTCATGGGCCATACCATGTGTTGCCATTCTTACCCTGCAGGGCCATCCCCAAATTGAGTTTTTATTGGTGTCTCATCCGTCTTTAAATCGGCCAAGGTCATTCCAAGGTTGAATTTTGCGTGTCCAGACCATATCTGGGACATGCCTCATGTGTAATGCCATGTGTTGCCATCCCCAAAGTTGAGCTTTGCTTGGTCCATCGCCATGCACATCCATAGTCTCACTGAGTCTGGCTGAGGCTTCATTTTCTTCGTGTGAAATATCGTCGAAATCGCTGGGGGTAGGCTAGAAGTGCTTTCTCACTAAAACCGACTGGGGTTGCCTTGAGAGACAGAAAGCAAAGTGGATCAGAGTGCAAACAAGAGCTGGCGATTTCCCAGTTGACTTCAAAAGAAGGAAACTTACTAAAGCGGTTGCAAATATCATGCGCCGAAGAAGCAGATTTGCAGGGCGCAGTCGCGGACGGTGGAGGGCCAGGTGAAGCCATGATGTTCATATGTCGGCTGGGACAGGATGGCTGCGGCTGGCACATTGTAAGTGATATTGGCGATCACCGGAAGGTATGGTCTTCCGCTAGTAGACTTAACCTGACTGAATGATGGTGCCTGTGTTCTTAACCAATTGATAACTATTTACGAAGGCACGACAAATTGTGCTGAAGCGTCTCCAAAAACAAAGAAACCACCTCCACTAACCTGTTACGTGTGAAAACGTATATATCACAGGGTTGCATCAGACGTCCGATGTGAGCTACGGGTAGCTTGAGGGCTCAGGGCGAGAAAGACTCGCGGTCTTCGTTCTCTTCAGCCCGCGGATCCTACTTCAACCACTGCACTTCAACGTCTTCGCGGTTGCCCGGCCGTTACAATGTCTGTGTTGCATTTTTGAAAATTATTGCAACACATGACTACAAAAGGGAAACCGAGCGTGAATGATCGTTTTGCATTGTATGCCCACGAAAATTTCTGTACTTACCAATGCTCGGATTCAGTCCTGAGTTAAGAAGAACGCTTGCCAGTCCCATGAAGCTCCAACGAGGCATGTGGTCTCCAGGCATGGGATAGGACCTGATGAGATCGCACTTGAAACAGACTTTTTTTACATAAAACACTGCCAACGCGATCACCAGCCCTGCGACTGCGAGGAGCATTGCGTATCCAAGCATGATTGTTTAATTAGCGTAAATACTGTTTAGGCACTGGTTGAGCTGGATGTTTAGTCACTCCCCGCACACAACTGCAAACTCTGCAACGAACGAAGCTGTGTTGGCAACTGAGAACGCGCACAAGGCTGCCCGTGGAACATTAGCTGCCTTGGAGATAAAAGTGAGCGTCGTCTGCTATCGCTGTGCACGTGTCGCAAAAGCTACTTAAAATCTCGGCACGCAGCGGCGTCCGGTTTCCCTTACCGACTGCAGGGCCAAAGAATGCAAGGCTGCAACCACCAGATGACCTTCACGCTTGAATCGCCTACTGCGCACTTGTCATCACCCCCGGCACACGCCGCGAAGCTTTCCGCTTAGGCCGACGTTTGAAGCGAAGAGAACGCAGAAGGGAAAAGTGCGTTTCTGTTAAGGAAGAAAACTGCTGCGACGCCGAAAGCAAAGCGTACCTGTCTTGAGATGCGCAATGCTCTCTAGCGACGACCTTTGCCGAGAGCGGCGATGCCGGCATGATTTTCGATATTACAAGTTAGGCTTTCGTCGCACGCATTGCGCGGCTTAGCGTTACGCTAGCGCACACATTTGGAGCCATTCCGTGAGCGCCAAGTGGAGTGAAAAAGTCGCGGCCGTAATGGCGAGTCTTACACGATGAACTGCTGCAGTCAGCGATGCTCCGTGGCCTCGCGGCATGAGGGTCCTTGTCGCGCAGACCAAGGCACACGTTTCTGATGGCGCTCCTTGGTCCAGTGCCCTTGCTCCATTAAAGTGAAATCATCCTCAACCAGTTTTGCAGATGGATGGATGGAAAACTTTATTAAGCAAGCGAGTTTGGACCGTGCAAGGTCTCAGGGCCACCGCACAGCCCTCACATTACGCGCATGTGTCCAGGCCACGTAGGGCCATGGCACTGGCACCCCGGTTCATACAGCGAAGTTGCGTGTCCGGGTCCTGCGACGCAAGGAGGGCCTCCCATTCCTCCCATGTACCGATGGCGGGATGTCCCTGAGGCTCTTTTATTTATTTTTATTTTTTTATGCCTCACCATAATTTATATCCCTGCGGGGGAGGATCGGCAGGGCAGCCGAAGAGGATGTGGTCCAGGGTGGCGTGCGGAGCTCCGCAGAGAGTGCACTCTGGGGAAACATGGCGGAAGTAGGAGAGACGCTGAGGGGTAGGAAGAGTTCGGGTCTGGAGTCGTCTCCAGAGGATTTGTTGGGAGTGGGATAGGCGGGGGTGGGGAGGGGGATAGAGTCGACGGGCAAGGCGTGCTTGTTGAGTTAGTTCTGAAAACGTGTGTGCCCGCTCCCTCGAGAAATCCCGGCTGGGGTCGCCATTTGCCCGGCAAATAAGTCCTCGGGCTATGTTATCGGCGGCCTCATTTCCGGGATTGCCAGAGTGAGCCGGCACCCACACGAGCTCAATACGCCTATCGGGATTTAGGGTGCACATTCTCAATATCTGCCACGCGGGGGGATGGACGCGTCCGCGGGCGAAGTTAAGGACGGTGTTTTGGAATCGCTAAGTATATAAGCCGCATTGGTTTGGGCAATGGCTATTGCTATAGCTGCTTCCTCTGCTTCTTCCGGGGTACAAGGGGGTCTATGAAATGGGTAAATGGGGGGCTGCTGGATGGTAAGGCACAGCTACTGAACGGTCTGGACCACACGCGGCGTCCACCCAGCGCACATCCTCTGAAGTGCCATATTCTTTATGGAGAGCTTTGGCTCGCGCGACGCGGCGGGATTGATGGTATTCAGGGTGGACATTCTTAGGAAGGGGTTTCAGGATAAGCGCGGTGTGTATGGCGCGAGGGAGAGAGATGAAGTCTGTCGTGTGCGCCGGTATGCGAATTCCAGAGAATCCAGTATATATCGTCCGGTTTCCGTGCCAGCCAGACGAAGGTACTGTGTGTAGCGATGTGCATCTATAAGTTCTTGTATAGTGTTGTGCATTCCTAATTTGAAGAGCCTCTCCGTGCTAGTGCTCTTTGGTAGGTTTAGCGCTGCTTTGGTAGCCATGCGGATTAGAGCATTGATCTTGTCTTTATCCGCACAGGAGAGGTTCAGGTAAGGAGTGGCGTAAAGAATGCGGCTAAACACAAAGGCATGCAGCACCTTGAGATTGTCTGGTTCGTCTAGACCGGCTCGTGAATGTGAAACCCTTCTAAGAAGATTGATGACGGAGTAAGTGGACTGTTTTAGTGCTTTCAGGGTAAGGTTGTTTTCCCCCGTGTCCTGTAAATGCAGGCCAAGAATGCGGAGGGTAGGTGTTTGCGGTATGGGAGTGTCATGCATGTAGATCGTGATGGGGGAGGTAGGGACGCGCCGCGGGCGGATTATGAGGAGTGCTGACTTTGTGGGGGAGCATTCAAGCCCAATGTTTGCCGCGTGAGCAGCTATAGTTGTGGCGGCTTCCTGAAGGGTCGATTCTATGTCGCCATCCGAGCCGTATGTGGTCCAAACCGTTATATCATCCGCGTAAAGTGTGTGTCCTAAGTGCGGAATGCGGCTGAGAGCCTTGGCCAGGGGGATGAGGGTGAGGTTGAAGAGGAAGGGAGATAACACCGCTCCTTGCGGGGTACCAACATTACCAAGTGTGAAGGGGGGGGGGGGGGGGGGTCTGTATATCATCTATATGCAGTGAGGCTGTGCGACCGTTTAAGAAGGCCCGAATATAGTTGCAGGTCTTGGGCCCCAACTCCAGCTCTTGGATGCCCTGCAGGATGGCGCTGTGCGTAACTTTGTCGAATGCTTTGGTGAGATCGACTGCCAGGATTTCTCTGGTGTGAAGTAACATTTCATTGAGGATAGCGTGTGAAATCTGCAGTAGGGCGTCCTGTGCCGAGAGGTGGGCTCGAAATCCTACCATAGTATGGGGATATAGTCCATGGGATTCCATGTGTTGCGTGAGACGGGTGAGGATGACATGCTCAAACAGTTTGCCCAAGCACGAAGTCAGCGAAATGGGACGGAGGTTTTGGGTGTTAATGGGCTTATTTGGTTTAGGAATGAAAATTATTTTCCCGTGCTTCCATTCAGCGGGTAGCGCCCCCATTTCCCAGCACTCATTGAAGTAGTCGGTGAGAAGGGAAATTGAACGGTCATCTAGATTTCTGAGCATGACATTTGTGATTTGGTCCTCCCCAGGGGTTGAGTTTCGGAACTTGATAAGGGCTGCTCTGACTTCAACCTCCATAATGGGGGCGTCGAGGGAGGGTTGATCGGGGCCTACATAGTCGGGATATGATACAGCTTGGCCCACAATGGTATAAGTTGATTGTAGTTGGCGTAACAGTGCTTGATGATTTTGACGATTTTTATGGGTAAGTCTTTTGAGTGTAAGCCGTGTTTGCTTTTTAGATTCAGTGGGGTCTATCATATGCCGTAGAAGATGCCAGGCCCTGGTGGAGGAGAGATTACCGCGTAATCCGTCACATAATTGGTGCCAGTTAGATTTACTGAGTGCGGCACTGTGCTCTTCTATTTGTTTCTGTAGTTGCGCTAATTTTAGCTTAAGTTTCCGCTTTTGCTTCTGGGTTTTCCAGCGTGTGAGGATACTGTTCTGAGCTTGGAGTAGGTGCGCTAAGCGACTGTCTGCAACGGGAGTCTCGGGGATGGCGTCTAATGTTTGCGTGAATGCCTGGACATCGTGTTTCAGCTCTGTCATCCATGTGTGGAGGTTAAATGGGGATTCTAATGTTTTGGCCTCTCTGTGCTTCCGAAGATTATCCCAGCTGGTAATTCGGACACGGTAGTTTTTAGCTTTTTTGGCGAAATCAAGCTGTATAGTTATGATATAATAATCACTTCCCAGGGCCTCATTTGTGTTTGTCCACACCGGTGTGGGAAGGTTGCGACCAAAAGTAAGATCTGGGCTTGTGTCGGCAGTGACACTATTGCCGATTCTTGTAGGTGTGCTCAGATCATTATATATGGACAGGCCGTGCATCTGAAGGGTGTTGCGCAATTCCGCTCCTCTCTTGTTAGTGCGTGTGTACCCCCAGTCTACATGTGCGCAGTTGAAATCCCCTAATATAATGAGGGGGTTCCTTTTTGCAGCGTTGGAGGCGGCTTTAATTAGAGATATTAAATCTGAGACCGGTTGCCTCGGAAGGAGGTAACAGTTGAGGATGGAGAGGGGATGAGATCTGTGAGTGGAGGGGATTAATTCTAGGAATGTGTGAGCTACCGGCGAGGTTAGTACATGACAAGTGTATGGTACAAAATGTTGGAGATACGTGGTAACCCTGGGGTTTGGAGTGGTGTCAGAGGGTACCAGAGCGTATCCTGGCAGCGATAAATTTGTGCCAGCATCCTGAAGTGCTACTATATCAGGGTGTGTGGAGGAAGCAGAGAGGAGCTGCTGCAGGGGGTCTCGTTTGCGACGAAACCCCCTGCGGTTCCATTGTAGGATGCTTAATTGGAGATTATTGCCCGTCAACTGAGCCATGCTGGAGGGTGGGGAGAGGCGGTGGATGGGAGCAGCTATGGGGTTGCTAGCTGGGATATGTGAAGACATTCCAGCAATTATTTGTGGAATTTGTTGGAGAATGGCAGGGGTTACTTGACTGATAATAGTTTCTGTAAGCTTAGTGATGGCGGCTTCAATGTAATTTTGAGTCTGAGCCAGAATACTGGCTTCGAGCTGTTGGGCAAAGGTTTGTAATTTAGAATCCATGTCTGGAATGTCTTCTGGTCTGCGTTTCTTATGTGGAGGGGGTGTGGAGGGTTGTGGTGTAGGTGAAGAGGTTTGGGGTGTTGGTGAAGGAGTGGGTGGAGAAACGGTAGGATGGATAGAATTAATGGCTGCCCTAAGATGCCTTACCTCTTCCCGCAGGAGAGCTATCTCTTCCTCCCGCTGTGAGGTTTGGGGTGTACTGGTGGGTTTGGTCCAGGCTCGCTGGCGATCTTGATGAGGCACTAGCGGTGGAAAGTCCTTTGGCGTGGGCACTGGTTGCTTGGGTTTCAGCGCGGTCTGTCTACGAGGTGGAGGGGTCCTGGCTTTGCACGAGCCGGTACCGGTAAGGTGGGAACCACCACAAAGAATGCAGCTTGGTGTGCATGGGGTCTCTTGAGGGGTGTGCTCCTCGCCACACCGCGGGTAGAGTCCAGCCTTCGGGAGAGGGCACACGTCGTACCTGTGTCCAGGCTTCCTGCAGTTTGTGCTGGCATCGGGGCTACCCTTGTATTTGGTGCAGCGGTGTACCGCACACATATATTTAATTGTGTGAGGCACGGGACCTGAGGCAAAAGTTATTAAGATGGACGCTGTTTTCCCCATGCGTCGGGCCGCTATAATGTTAGCGCCCGGGTTTCTGTACTGTAAGTCAGTCAGGATTTGCGCTGATGTTTCATTCCAGTAGACCCGGGAAATGACGCCCTTGACGGCCGCTGGAGGGGCCGCGATGTACGCGGCTACCGGGTATTGTTGTCCAGCTAAGGTAATTTGTTGAATTTTGACCAATGCCAGAGCTGTTGCCTCCGCTACCGTCGCCACTGTGAAGGTGTTGTTGGTTGGGTGGATTCTTATGTGCAACTCGCCAATCACTGAACAGCTGAGCGTCGAGTGAAGTGCCTGCAGGATACTGGGAGCCGGGATCTTCTCCAGGGAGAGGCCGCCTCGCGGGCGAAAGACGACTCTGATGGTTCCCGCCGGCAGTGCGGCGAGTTGCTTACTTCTATGAACGACGGCGCGCGACATGCGTAGGAGCTGCGGCGTCTCCTTGAACGCGCTTCGGGTGTTCCCAGATGCAGCGTCCGGTGGAGCGCCGGCATTGCTGGCACTTGGTTTAGGTTTAACGGAGGCCGATACCGGATGTTTTGGGGGCGAATTCGAATCCGTGGTCCGATTACGGTATGCATGGAGCACAGTTTTCCACTCACCAGGGTGGCAGTCCAAGGGGTTCAAGGTCTCTCCATCCACGGGCTCCTCCATGGTTGTTGGGGAGGGAGGAACGCGGCGCGCCGGCTAGGCTCGCCTCGATGAGGCGAGGCTTAGCGCAGCGGCGTGGATGCCAGAGACATTTTCAAGAGGTAGCTCACCGAGGTCATTGGGCACATCCAAAAGATGGTAGCGATTGGGGTCCGTGAACCTTCCAGGATCCGTTGAGGGCCTTGGTGGGTCCTAGAAAGGAATTAGCTGGGCACAGGAACCAGAAATTGGCGGAGCCGGTAATAAACGCGTCCGCTCACTCGGGCCCCCTAGCGGCCGTTTTCTGCGCCCGGAAACACATTATTTTCTGACAAGTCTGTGGCGCGTGCGCCAATTTTGTTCACCTACGAGCGTACGGTGGTGATCATGCTTAAACACAAAAGATTATTATTCAAGTATGCGGTGTGGGAAGCGTCCGAACTTGACGTGTTTTTTTTTCTTTAATGCATGCCTGTTGCAGATAAATACTGTGCTTGCTTAAGGAATACCAGCTGAAGAGGGCGTCCAGGGCAGCAGACGTTACACTGCAGCATTTACTTTGCGACCTTTCCAATAAACGCTAAGGTATACCTTTATGTCAGCCCTTTTGTCTGCCTGATCTCTTGCATGTCTTTGCATTAGTTGCGTGCTGTGTTTCTCACTAAAAATCTCTGTACTAAATGCGGCGCGAAGAGAGAGGAAAAAATAAAAACCGCAGTGGTGAACTACACGGCAATTATTAAACAAAGCTGAAAGAAAATGCATGTATAGACGCGAAACGTGGTAAATATGCAGTCCCAGCATTGCACACAGAGACCTCTGTATTCTGTCGAGGATTCCCTAATGTTTCTATTCTTAAAAGCTCATTTGCATAACTTAAATAACCTATCCACCAATCAAGCGGTCATGGCTTACATAACCATTTTACAATGCCTGTAGGCACGCGGAGATCTGGGAAATTGAATGTACATTGCCTCAGACTTTACGCTACGACTCCAACATGCCTTTCCGTAAAACGCGCAAAGTAGGTCTGGTTTAAACCGGAACTGCGTGAAAAAAAAATGATGCCGTCTTTAAGTGAAATTACTCTATCAATACAAATCAATTACGTTCTTTATATACACGTGATTCATTATCTAAGAATTTGTTTATTATTTAAACCCGTGCGAAAGCTCTCGAAACACATCGATTCATACGAAATGCCAGCATCATATGCCGCCGTCGTTTCATTTTCCAATACCACCATTCTTTCAGCACAAGAGGGAAGGAAAGGTAATGAAAGCAATGCGATTCATTTCAAAGTCTGGCAACCTCAGTATCCCTTGCTTCTTGTACGGTGACACCAGTAAGGATTAGGTAACACCTCTCGAAATAAGGAAAACTAGGTATATGTTTTCTTTAAAATTTATTGGGCACCTGTCATGCTGCTTGATGTATAACCCATTGTGTTGCCTGCCAGGGAAACTTTTATCAGCTCGAGCGAAGATTGCGAAAAAATCCGGACGATTTTTTCGCGGACTCGGCAATTATAAGGTGGAGCTCTAGAACGCATTCCATTTAAATATGAAAGCGTCAGCTAAAAAAAAATTAATAATAATTGGTTTTTTGGGGAAAGGAAATGACGCAGTATCTGTCTCATATATCATTGGACACCTGAACCGCGCCATAAGGGAAGGGGAAAGGAGGGAGTGAAAGAAGAAAGGAAGAAAGAGGTGCCGTAGTGGAGGGCTCCGGGATAATTTCGACCACCTGGGGATATTTAGGAACACAGTTTTCGGAGGCCTTTTTCGTCTTATCTGTCTGTCCCGTTGATTTGAACGGGGTAGTCACATGCGCAGCTTTCCTGGATGGCAGCAAATACCGTCCATGGGTTAACCGCCAGTAGCGAGCACTGCGTAATACAACGGGGGAAATTTTAAACTTGGAACTTTTAGAAAACTAGAGTTTCGAGAGATTCTGCGCAAACGTGGAGATTATCATGGCCGGTTATTCCTCCACGCAGCAAAATCTGACCCATAAACTGCTTGCTGCACTCACACACACTATTTCCGACGGCCATAGAAAATCAAAGGGATGCACCCAACATTCGAAATTCCCGCGTTGATTTTGAGTGTTCAGCGACACGGGACGCGCGGTGGAAGCCGTGCAAACTAGACGCGTTTGTCCAGATTTCCTGGGCTTAATAATAATAATAATAATAATAATAATAATAATAATAATAATAATAATAATAATAATAATAATAATAATAATAATAATAATAATAATAATAATAATAATAATAATAATAATAATAATAATAATTGGTTTTTGTGGAAAGGAAATGGCGCAGTATCTGTCTCATATATCGGCGGACACCTGAACCGCGCCGTAAGGGAAGGGAAAAAGGAGGGAGTGAAAGAAGAAAGGAAGAGAGAGGTGCCGTAGTGGAGGGCTCCGGATTAATTTCGACCACCTGGGGATCTTTAACGTGCACTGACATCGCACAGCACACGGGCGCCTTAGCGTTTTTCCTCCATAAAAACGCAGCCGCCGCGGTCGGGTTCGAACCCGGGAACTCCGGCTCTGGGCTTGAAAAGGTGAGATGCACCAATATGGGCAGTACTGGGTGCATAGTTTGTGGTCGTTACTCAGTTCTGAGTTACGGTTGCATGTAGTCGCAATGCAGAGACCAATTAATTATTCGCTGTATGGTGTGCTACATCGTGTGTGAGCGGCAGTCAACAGCCCATTTAATCCACTACATGGTAACTGCATATCGTGTCACAGCAGCGTAAGAGTATATTATGCCTGAAATAGTTGGTTTCTCAGTGTTTGAGGATATAAACGGACGACAGGACATCGGCCGCGAGGCTTCAGTCATGGCATTAACGTAGCAGCACTATTCGCCAAAATGGTCTCGGACCGCTATATCAGATGCATAAATGGTCCAGCATATTTTTGTAGAAATAAATCACTTTGACCTTGTTATTGTAGGATTGGAATATTATTCTTTTTATTTGCCGCACATTACCTGACCTGTGCGTGTTCTGCCTGCATGTGCAAAATCAATTTCGCATATTGCAAGGATGATAAGTATTCGAATTTGCGCTATCCTCACTCTCTGCCAAGAACCATTAAGGCCCCATCTTTCGCCTTTGATGTATTGCCCCCTTAAGAATTTACTGCGTGTGAATAGACTAAAAGGACCCTGACGACAAATAGAAGTTGGCCTGTATCGATAAGCTGCCGCGTTCCAATCACAAAGAGATCACTCTCAACGAAAACGGAGCTTTTATAAGATAGGAAACAAAAAAAAAACAGAAAAACAAATACGGGCGTTGCCATCACCGGCAGATTTCGGAAGTGCCCGCGTCGACATCGATTCACCCACGCATCCCGGAGGCTACGTTACACCGCCATTCACTTCAAAATTGTGGCAACCCGTCCTTTCCGGCAGTGACGTCACGAGTTTGGATCGACCGGCGGGAAGGTTCATAAATTCAATTTTCTCGACAATAACGGCGTCTTTTGTTACCGGACAAGCATCAACACAGTCAGAAAGAGGCAGAGAACCAATCTTAACTGAGAAAAATAACTGAATAGAGTTGACCGCAGTCTCCCATTAAAATAAGTTATAATAATGATCACACAATCAGGCTTCGTACTACCTGCAACGCACCGCACGGGACTGCTGTATATTGAGGTTGACGGTTCACAACATAGTCCTAACCTTTCCACTGGCAGCTATAAAATTTTAGTTATGCAACAATTCCATGTAACGATCCTATACTATTATTGTTTCTTGATTTTTCGATTATGTGATTGAATACGTCTATGTGAGAACTTGCCCCTGCTGTCGCTGGGTTTGAGCCAATGAAGTAGAGGGAGTTTGTGGACTGGTGTCGTCGGAGCGAATCACTAGGAGCAAAACAAGAAAAAAAATCAAATAAAATAAAAATTATGTTGCACCGGCCCGGCTTTCCAAAAAGGCAAAGGAATTACACGCGCTAAAGTTTGAGCGCCGTGTTCTCGTGTTCAAGAATTTGTGCGGAGAGGAATACATTCATATGGGTTACCGCGCTGACAAGTGCTTTGCAGAGCACTCCAGCCGTAACCTTGAGTTTATTGGATTGTGTATTCACCTCATCTTTCGGCACGTGGAACAGCGGCGCGGCAGCGCGAATGGATGGGAAGCATTTCACGACACCCTTTAAAAGCTTTCTGGCCGCCAACCAAATGCATCCGTTATATATGTACGCCAAAGCCCTCGCAGACAAAGAGGAAAAAAATATGCGTGGAAGCAACTATATGGCGTTTGGCATCACCGTAACTTCATAAAGTACCATTTTAATCCATGTGTAGTATTCATGAAATTTATTGTCGCATAGAAAAAATTCTAATTACTGCAAATTTTTTTATGAAACCGGGCCACCATACAAAGATAACAACTGAACTACAACTGAACTGAACTGATGTAGAAGTAATAACTGTGTTGGTTGCTTAATTTTTCTTGACTGCGCTGCAGGTCGCCATAAATAGTGAACTGCAAAAATTCCGTTTTCTTCATCCTCTGACCACCTTAACCGTAGCATGAGACATTCTTTCCTCGCTTTGTCGGGCAAATTAACACGAATTTAATTTTGATTAAAGTGCACAACTACAGGTGCGCCGTTACTAAAATGAAATACCAGTCTTTCGTGCGTTCCCGATGTATTTGACACTGGAGTGAATGTAGGGAGGTTTAGAATAAGAAGACTTTATGAATTAAAGAGATACGAAGATAGCGGGACGCCACTGCGCGTGCGCAGAACAAGAGACGCCCCTCGCATTATTTTCCTGCGCATGCGCACTGGCCCCAAGCTGTTCTCGTATGCCCCTAATCGATAGGGTCGCCCTATTCTAAAACTCCCTAATGTCGCTGTTTGCAACACGTCTCAATTTGCCCTGCCTTTCTTTAATTCGCCTGTTGAGCTGTTTAGGAGGCGAGATAAGTGCTTCAGATTCATTTGAATTAAAACAAGGAAAAAACGACAGGGCATACGGCGAAAACCATTACGAGTGTCGTTATTCAAGTACAAGTGCAAACAGTGCAGCTAGAAGGAGGATTTAATGACTGCATAAAGCAAATGTCATAATATAGAAACGATTACCTCCTCTGTTATACAAGATAGTTATCCGAGAACACAATGACCACGATGTTTCGGAAGCGAAAAAGCTGCTTTTTATCGAGAAAGGCTGGTCCTCTAGCCGAAACGTCGTGAATTAAATCCTGTTATGCTTCTTCAATTTTTGGTGATTTATATATATATATATATATATATATATATATATATATATATATATATATATATATATATATATATATATATATATATATATATAAGAGAAGTGGGCATATTTATCAACGTTTCGACCGCGGTGCGGCCTTCTTAAACTTAAAACGTCCATCTGACGCGAGACCACTACTGTCCTGAAGAAGACCGCACCGCGGTCGAAAAGTTGATAAATAAATGTCTCTCTGTAGAAGTGCCCACTTCTCTTAAATCTTTATTCTGCGGAGCCAACGCAACCTACGTTCGTAACACATATATATATATATATATATATATATATATATATATATATATATATATATATATATATACACACTTTTATTTATCAACGTTTCGACCGCGGTGCGGTCGAAACGTTGATAAATAAAAGTGTCTTTGTAGAAGTGCCCACTTCTCTTAAATCTATATATATATATATATATATATATATATATATATATATATATATATATATATATATATATATATATATATATATATATATATATATATATATATATATATATATATATATTGCAGCGGTCATCCTTTTCTTGTGAACATGTCGCTGTACTCTCACAGTAGCAAGTTCATTTATATGGCGGTCAGCTCTTCAGCGAGTAATTACGTACCAAAGCTCTGATGACATTTTTTTTCCGGCGCGGTATAACAGTTCAATCGCTGGTGAGCCAGGCGCTGAAAGCATGTATTGTTTCGCGCGAAACCCGGGCGTCCCGCTCAGGCTGTAAGCCTGCGGCGACAATCGCATTGCAGAGGACGCTGAAACCGGTGCAAAGAATGTGTTCCCAGGGCATGTTGCAATGACCAGACTTATAATGCTACCTGGAGCGCCAGCAACTATCGCCTGATTTTTCGCCTGGTGCTTCTTTGTTAGTTTTAACTCAAGCGCACACCGAGGATATTATTAGGGGACAGCTGTAGACGGCACCAGAAGAGATAAGAAAATTAAAAACGAAAGACATTCGACCAAATTTAAACCCAATGGAGGTGGAAAGGTTCGAAGTGAAGAGGAAATAAAACTGCTGCTCACCCACATCGAAGGGGATTTGCAAGCAGTACTAGACACCGAATAAATCCAGGGAAAGTACAATTTTTCCATTTAATTCAGGACTAGAAGAGCGACAGTGGAGTTAAGTTAAAGGCGCACTAGATTGCAATAGTGGAAATATTCCTGGACAAATTACTGAGAAAATATAACGGCTTGGTTCCAGCAATAGTAATTTGTCTTAAAAACTCCAGATGCAATGTTTGGCCTAAGAAAAAATGAAAAATGAAACTCTCGCTCTTTTGGCCGCCTCCTGGGTGCAGTAACTGCGACAACTACGTGGTACGAGGTAATACCATGCGCAGAAGCAATATTCACTAAGCGTACCGCCACAGTGCAGTCGTCTAAAGGCGCTAAACTGAAGGACACGAGAACACAGGCGGGTAACCCTAAGGGCAGAGTTAATTCAGTGGTGAGTACAGAATGAAAAGTGAGCAAGGAAGTGAGGAACTCAATTCATGCAGGATCAAAAGGCTCGAATCGCATGTTG
Organism: Amblyomma americanum; assembly: GCF_052857255.1. Classification (NCBI taxonomy): domain Eukaryota; kingdom Metazoa; phylum Arthropoda; class Arachnida; order Ixodida; family Ixodidae; genus Amblyomma; species Amblyomma americanum. Next base: position 218,220,143 of record NC_135497.1, read on the forward strand.
AAAGCTCAACGCCGTGAGTACAGAGAAGTTAAGTGTTTAATGAATTTGTACGGCGAGCAGCGCTGCATGTGTGAAGTCGAGAACTAGCGAGTTGTAGGGTTCTCACCATATAAAATATTAAGACTCGAATGCTCCCAGCAAATACGGTGGGAAGGCTGGGTAAATGCATGAAGAATAGAGCGGCAAGAAAAGATGGCGTTGGAAACGACCACATTGGAAAAAAATGCCATAATCTCAGATAACAAATCAAGATAAAACGACGGAAGAGTGATGCATGCGAATGTGATAAGCGGATACAACAAATGCATTGTTCGCATGCTCACCGTCTAGTGTGCCGTTCTGGCTTTACTCCCATTTAGTTAACACAGCAGAAAAAAAAGGCAAGTATTCTTTGATGCAATACAGCAGGAAACAACAACATTTAACAGCACCGAGTCCATTTTTCAGCAAGGAGCAGTTTCTACAACGCAATAAAAGGTTAACTTACCTTGGCCATGGCTGAGGGAGACGTCTTCACCCGTAACCTGAGCAGAGTGGTAGTATTTCATAACAAAAAAAAAATTCTGGCAAGTCCCAGAATGCTCTATTTATTTGTTTGTACGTATCTATATAGAGTAATGTCTCGAGTTCTGAAATTGCTGATTAGTGCCAGTGGTTCTTTTTTATTTAATCCCAAGAAGTACTCAATTTTGTACTTCGTGTCCTTTTGCTTTTTATTCATATTTCGCGAAGTGCCGTTGGGTTTAATGGGTATAATGTTCTTACGTCGGTTAAATATACAACCTCTTGAGTCAACTAATTATACACATGCATAGAGATAAGCGGACGTCAGTATTTCTTTCCTAGTTGCGTCTTTCGCACGTCTCCGACTTCTGGCCTGTATCCTGAGATGACCCGCGAAAAGCACAGCACAAGGAAAAGATTACTCAGATGAGACTGAGACGTAGATGATGCGAAGCAGCCTGTTCCTGAAAGCTTTCTTTTTCTGCTTCTCCCTAGAACTTTTATGCTATCTTTTTCTGTATTCCTCATCTTATATGTATTGTGGTTTGGCGCTTAAACCAGGAGGACTTCTCGGAAAATGAAGGAAACGCTAGTTTTGGGTCACACCTTCGGTTAGCTATTCTTTTTCTCTTTTCGATATAATGAACGGGTCTGCAGCGGCGACATTATGAAAGCCACTCAGCCTCTTCTTTTCTCTCTAAATATCTGGGAAGCATTCTTAGTTTCTTTCAAGCAGAAAACTTATGCGGTTACTTTATCCTCATAAGTGAAGGCTGTGCAGGGAGGGAAATTCACGTTTACGTCGAGCCAGCCCCCAGATGAACTTTGTGGTTTCGTGCATATCTCTGCACCCATTTGTGGAGATGGTACTGCGTTTTTTTTATGAAAGAGAGCAATAATGAATTCATAGTTCTACTTCTACACTATAAGTATCTGCTAAGCATCTGCCTTAGACTTACTCTTTTACCTTTGGATAAACTGCTCTGGATGCATATACAAAACTTTGATTACAAACTAACTCTAATCAGCGTTCTGATTGTTCTCAAAAATTAAAAAAATGCTTCCGCTTGTTGTTTGCTGTGAGTTCGGAGAAATAAAACTCGGACGGCACATTAGCACACGGTTGCCTATTTTTGAGGTTCCGGAAAGGTTAAAACTGCGCAAAAGACGGAGACATAGACAACGAGGAACAGATTAGACACCACAGGCGCAGACTGCCAACTGTTTATTAATGAAAAATACAACGCAGTTTATATCCCAACCACATGACCTCTCACATGAAACCCAAGCACATGACCTCCTCGTCACTCGCACGTGTACAGGTAAAACTGAGATGAGAACACAGCTGACTAACCGTTTAACACTTTTGGAAACTAAAGAACAACATAAAAACTTGAGCCAAATGCACACTGCGCTTCATGTAAAAAACAGTAGCACTAGGTGAGCATGACAGAGATGAAAAGAAGGCATTTGTTTTTCAACTACTAACCGAAGTAAGGGCGAAATGAAAGGAATGCTTACGTCATGAGGGCGAAATTGAAATCAACAGACAACAAGAGCAAAAGCCTAAAAGCCAACGGTCAACCCAAGTAAACGTGAAAGTGACGAAGTTAAAAACGTGGATTGCGAAAATGAACAAACTGGCATGAAAAATAGCAGAATGGGTGTGAATGTGGGCGCATAAAACCATGGTAAAAATGTTGAAACCTAGCCTATAACTCATGAACAATTTCATCTCTCGAAACCAACTAGCCCGCAAGAACGTCCTACTAAACCATATTTAAGGAATTGAGGATTAAACCTAAATTTTTTCTTTTAACCCACAATTTTTTTTGTATATTATGCTTCGGTCTCTCTTCCCAAATAAAAAAATGGCTTGATTGGGCGTTCCAAAAAAAGACGCATTGCCCTCCCATTGGCTTTCAATGTAAGCAGCCGAGGTATTTGATGTTCTAGTAAGCGTTTTTTATTTAATTATTTTTTCTAGGTATACAGAAATCTATGAAGTACTCAAATAAAGTATTTCAGCCATAGGTATAAGAGAGACGCTTCGCGGTGTTTACTGCGTTGTGAGAAGAGTTTATAGGGACCTCGAAGTCTCCCTTGGGCCTCCCTGAATAATGAATGCCATTGAGACCTGTATAGTTTCTGTAGTGAGAGTGCAGCCACCAACGTCGGGGCACTCAGCATTATCAGGAGAAGGAGAGATATTTTATTTGAATGACTCAAGTTCGACTTGCATACTTAACACAATACGGTCGGTCGTTCAGCCACTGCTCGTGGCAAGTCGTGTACACCTGCAGCACTTTAACATCGAGAATAATTTTCATTGGTAAGCAGTGTAAAAGGCAGGGACACAGAGAAGAAGCAAAGTCAGAAACACTGTGCCACTCTCCCCAACTGTTGCCGTACGTATCCACGATAGCCGACAGGAGAAGCGGTCTGGTCCTTCCAAGACTCATATCGAAGGGAGCACGATTAAGGGATAGAAGGGAGATGTCAAAACAGTTACTCGGCATGCCTGGTGGCATTGCTTGTTATCAGGGCATGCCTCGCTAATTTGGCTCTGAAAAATGTCTGAATAGCCCTTTTAGCATGGTTCAGACCGTGGTGATTTATTCGGCGCGTACGACTCGTGTATGGCCACAAAAATTTCAGCCTTTCCCTCTTAACTGAGTTACGCATGGATTCCAACGAATTATTATAACGTAAATTGAATGTGTATGTGCGGAGGTGTATGTTCACTGCCGTAAACGAGTTAGGCAACGCACCGCTTTGTTCTGTGGTCTCCGCACATTACTTTTCCTTGTTATATATGTAACCTAACATGTCGTCCGAGTAATACCAAAAATGAAAAGCACAACGAGGGTGAACGATTCCAATATGATTGAACTTAAGGGCATCTCTCTTATTTATTGGCTAATTTATGACTGCTCCTTTACGTGAAACTACGCCCTAAATGGAAATAAAACCGGACCTACTCTTTCTATGAATAAAAAAGCGTCCTTGGGCGTTTTTCAGTGCTTCGTCGAAAAGATGCCACAGCAGTAATGGAAAGATCTCTCTCTGGCTGCATTCCAAAAGCTCTCAGCTGGCGAGCTAAGTGATATCAGGCGGCCATTCACCCTGCATTGAGACGACCGCAGCTTTCGACTCGTTAATGTAAGCGGCACGAAACCACTCTACGAACCTGAAAACCAGATTGGAAACAGAAGCAAAGGCTCGCAACAGCAACAGTTTCTCAGTTTCCACCAGAACACATCGCGTATGGGCAGCTATATGGCAGAATTTTCAAGGACTTTTCATTTGCACTAACTCACAAGAGCGGTCTGCGCACAGAAACAGAATTAAAGTGCCCTAGAAACAGAATTAAAGTGCCCCGAGCCTTTCATCTTCTGCAGATCGGGATCATTGATACAAATGTTCGCATTAATCCACTGAAGTTCGATAATACTGAAATAGAATTTTCTTCATCAGCAAAATCCCTGGGTGTCGTTTTTGATGAAAACATGCTATGGGATTTTCACGCCGAAAACATACAAACTAAACTGTGCAAAGCATTAGGTATAATGAGAAAAGTACATTTTTTACCTGTCCCCCAAAAACTAATGCTTTATAACACGCTTTTTGCACCTCATCTATTATATTGTCATCTTGTTTGGGGTACTGGCACCAGGAAATCACTAAATAGATTGGTTACATTACAAAAAAATGCAGTTAGAGCCATTTCAAACTCTCCATATAATGCCCACACTTCCGACCTATTCCTTAAATACAAGATTACTAAAATTTCCACGCTTTATGAGCGCCAGTTGCTGGCATCTTTGAAATCTGAAATCCATAAAAATATAACAACATTACGAGCCGTTGCAAACTTGCAGATTAACATATCATCTCGCTCCACCCGCCACCATGAACATTAGCACGTTCCGCGATCACGTACTAACTACGGTCTCCAGATGCTTCGAAACAGGCTGCCTAGTACACTTAACAAATATAAGCTAACGGAAGAGCAGCTGCGGGTTCTAACCAAGAAAAAATTATTCGATATTATTAACTAACCTGTACTGTTAGATTTGAATGTATTTTTTAACTTATGCACTCATTCACTGTTTTTGCACTTAACTTGTTCGTATATTTTTTTCCATTTGTTCCTTGTAATTCTTCCCATCATATATATTTTATGTCCTTCTAAACTGTCGTGCTTGCTGCAATGTGGTTCGGGGAGACGGGGCCAGTCAAGCTGCCCTTGACGCAGCTTTTATCCCGTCACCCTCCCCACACATCGTACATGCCCTGTACTTGTTGTGGGAAATAAACTTAAACTGAAACTGAAACTGAAACTGAAGTTTATTAGTATGAGTGCAGGCAGACATGCGTAGTCACACACAAGAACGACCAGCAACGAGGTGAACAGCGCTGGAATGCTTTCTCAAAGCGCGCAACCGAATCCGTGCTCACAAAGTATGAATTTGAACTCTTAACACCGACAGCGGAGTAGACGGGAACTTTCAGCAGGCAACCACAAGGACGCCGTATTGTTCACGACAACATGACTGGCAACGCAATGAAATTATTATTCACAAACACTGCTGCGAAGTTCGCTGACCTTTCCGCGAACTAGTCGGTCTCGTGTTTGTGAGGAAGGCCGCACCAGTGGGGTCGGAAGTGGTTGTATGGTGATCAGCGCGTCGCCCACAAAGGTACTCGTATTGTCCCTGCCTCCCCTTCTTGCAGCGGATGTCCTTGGTTTCTTCGAGGCGTCACGGGCATAACACATCTTCAAGAAGCCTAGCCAGGTGCAGCTGTCGACATGTGTGCGGCGTCAAGGGGTTGCCGAGGCTTCGGGAATGCAGGAGATACGGCTGAGTAGAAGCCGAGTGACCATGAAGCGCATTATTCTCTTAACGACTGTCTTCTCTTTTTGTTTCTCTTTGTGTTTCTGTAAACAACTTGAGTAATCGTCTCGTCGGCATATGTTTGTCTCGCATACACGTGTGTGAAAGAGAAAACAGATGACAATGATAGGAATGTAGTACTTGTGATGCCGTGTGAAATGGTAGTCGTGGTTTTGCTGTTTGTGTGTTTGATTCTAACCTCTCATTTCCCATATGTTTAATCAGTACTCTTTCCCCAATCTGTGATTAGTTGGCGGAACCCTTATTTTTCTTTCCCTAACCCCTGATTGGTGAGGTGAGTCGCTTGTAATCCTATTGGTTGCTGTCCCACTAAGGGCGGAGACAGAGGGTTTAAAATCAAGCGCTCTGGGTTGAACCAGGGCTGAATTCGTCTGGTCAACGGTTTAGTCATGTTGTAAATAGTTTCCTTATTGATCGTTTCTTCTTGTTTTATGTATGTTGTAAATAAATAATTAACCTTCTCCTTACCTCGAGTTGTGAATGTTTGCGAGTTAGAACCACCGGGTCATCAAGAAACCCCAATTTTATCATCAACAAGTTACAGCAAAAGTATGTTACAGCTTAGTTACTTTACCTACCATTAGTACCGAACGAACTCAGAATAGAGGAATGCGTTGTGTGTTAACGGCTTATCTATTTAACTACTTCCAGCAACGAACGAAACCGCAGCGGCCACCTGAAGGGGATGGCAACTGGCGCAGTCGCAGTCTGAAGTGGAAACCCAACTACTGCTTTTCAAAAGAAATTCAAAGAAAAATTATTGATTGTTGGAAAGACTGTGCCTGTTCGGATTTTGATACATTGCGAAGGCAGAACGATGCCTGAGCTTTCGAGTTTGCCTAGCCTGTCATAACAATGCGCTGAAAGATCTAGCGACACCCGATGCCAATGCGTACAGCAAAAGTATGTTCCAGCTTAGTTACTTTACCTACCATTAGTACCGAACGAACTCAGAATAGAGGAATGCGTTGCGTGTTAATGGCTTATCTATTAAACCACTTTCAGCAACGAACGAAACCACAGCGGGGACTGTGTCGTGCATTAAATATGTCGCATCCCTACCTGATCCTTTTTAATGGTCTGCTCCGTCGTACATCAATGCTCACTCACGCTCCTTTCAAGCGAGCTGCTTACAAGTTTCCTCACGCGTATCACTGGTGTTGACTGCGCTTATTGCACATCGTTCATAAAAGGAGGGCTTAATTGGTGCAGCTATATCAAGTAAATTGTCTGAATTTATTGTTACCCCTTCTGCAGTTAACGTCTTTTCCTCGGTGTGAACTTTACTCTGACCCCACCAGAAACCGACCGCGGGTGCAGAATGGGCTGCGGTGCCAGAATGAGTCGGTCTCGGGGGTCAAGGGACGTGATGTGAAAGTGCCTGAGCACCGTGGCTACAACAACCTTCTCTTCCGTCATGGCGAACTTCTGACCTGCAAAACAAAGAAAGAAATCGACATTCTATTTTTATGTACGTGCGTGCGTGTGTCACACCCATCAATTCTGGACAAAAGTGTTTTTGAGCGGGAAACAGTTTATGAACGCAATTTTTTATACAATGTAAGATTTCAATATAACAATAAATATATGCGCAGACCACCCAACGGCAGTCTTGCATTTTTTTGCTATACTAGCTTTTTTGCAATCGTCAATATTCCCTTTGGTTTTCTATGGCAGTCATAACTGCTCGATAGGATCGATGGAATCACGTTAAAAGAAAGTTCTTGTTACACATCAGAACAATGAACCATTACCTTCAATATTTCAATAAAAGTATCTAGCAATTTTTCAATGTTCCAAATTTTTGTCTGAGGATGTTAGACGTGGTGTGTGATGATGGTGAATTTTTATGGCGCAAGGACATCGGCAGCCAAAGAGCGTTATGGTACAAGATGTTTCGCTTGCTCAAGGTGGGATCAAAGACCCATTTTCCAAGCATTTCACCCTGCATAAGCCGAGCACTAGGCCAGGTGAAGCTTGTACCCATTGTATCAACGGTGGGTACCCGTCGGCACTGGGCCTCGAACCCTGCACCTCCCGCATGCGAGGCGGATGCTCAAACCACTAGACCACCGCTGCGGTATGGGTGTGTGAAACATTCAAGTAACTTCTGCAGGAACAAGGCGGAGGGAGGGAAGGCACCACAAACGCTAGCTTTCAACCAAGACTGCCCAGGTATCAACGTGCAGATTGAATATAATCATACGCGAAGGTAACGCAAAGCGTTCGAAAGGAAAAAAAAGCCTAATGAGTACTTTTTCGTGACTTGCATCAAGTTCTTTTCTTTTGTTGCATGTGAGCTATGGACACGTCCAAAGTGTAGCATTGCTATCGCTACCACCTCCAATATTTTATGTACTAGCTTCTCAAAAAATGCTTCTGCGATATCTTTCCTAGACTTAATTCAGTTGTACACAGACGTTTTCGGCAGTGTTTCCACTAGTTCTCACATGTGGCCGTTAGCCGCTGCCGCCCTTTGCACGTTGTTGGCGTGCCCTCTGGATCGTCCATTAGCACGCTGAATAGTCAACGAAGTGGTTGTCTCTGCTTAATGGTGGGGAATAAGTTACCCCTTCCGCACACTCGAGAAAACGTTCTTTAGCCTTCTCTCTGCAACCTTTCTTTTCTTCGGCATCCAGACTGACCCTCTTGCGCAGCTTTCACAGTTTGTCAGGTAAGGGGGGGGGGGCGACAGTACTTGTACGTTTTTGCGGTGAGCAATTGTCTTGAGGCGGAGGGGAAAGTCGTGCAAATACGTTACCTCGACCGCCTTCATCCTGCCCTTTCCTCCCTTCCCCCTTCCTCTTCTTTCGTTAGTCCTCGTCTCCTTGTGTGCCTGTGTGCTCTGTAGCGAGCTGATTTCATTTTCTTGAGCACATACTCAGCTACGCTACCAAAGCAGTCAGATGCTTCGGTTAACCCGAAGCAAGTAGGAGGCCTTAATGTTGTTTGAAGCTTTCTATAAGGCACGAATGCACGACTTGATTAGAAAATCGCTCAAACTCAGGGTACGCCACCTCTTTTATCCAACTCCTAGCGAGCAGAACGAACGGTTAGTAATAGTTTTTCCCGATTGGGTCACAAATCTAGCAAACGCAGATTTTTTTTTGGAAAACCAGTCTCAGGTTCAGAAACCCAAGGACACATTTGTCAGCAATCCTGCGTTTGTATTGAAACTTCGCACTTGCGGCGTCTTCCTCTTCCCTTGTCTTCGTCTTTGTGTGCGCATGTTTTGCACAAGGGATTTGCAACAAGCCTGTATTGCCATTCGAACTTTGTAGACAACTATTCCACGTTAGCAGAATCAACCAAACAGTGTTGCAAAATACAAAAGAACGAAATGGTGAGTACACGTAGCAAAGGCTGCGCATATTTTCATCTTAACGCTGTGAATACATTGGCATCTGCAATATCTAACGCAGCAGCCAAAAAGAGAGGCGCATCTTTAATTATGAGTATGACTGAGGATTGCACTGCCTTCTGTATTTGTGCACCGCTGTTTCTGTCTAAGGCCGCTGCCGATTACGTGTATGGAGTAGAGAGGCACAGTAAAAAGTCATTTATTTTCCTAATATTTACCGTTTCCTTATCCCTAGGCTGTATTTGAATCTCCGCTATATTACGCAAGTAAATCTACTTAGCTTCGCAACAAAACAGGATATTGCCTTTCCTGTAAGGAGGCTTTTGAACTTTTGTAAGGCAGTGCAGTAGCGTTAACGTTTGAGAAACGAAAGAACTCATTGATTCGTTGCTTTATAAAGACCGTGCGAACTCTAAACTCAAATACAAAGTGAATGATATTGTGTTATTGTCTCGCTGATGAAGTTCTTTACCGACGCAGTTTCTTGGTCCGGCGGAGAAGGGCAAGAAGGCGTACGGGTGCCTGCCTTTGGAGTTCTCAGGCAAGAACCTGTCTGGGTCGAACACTTCGGGATTTGGAAAGTATGCCCGATCTTTGTGAAGCGTCTGACCAAGAATGATGCATGTACTTCCTCTTGGCACGACATATCTTCCTGCCAACAAAAAAAGAAGCAGAAATACATTCGCTTACTGAAAAATCTACACCACCAGAAAGCTGTAATGTACCCCAGATATTTCTCAATGTGAGGGCGTTTTTCTATTCCGTATTTTACTAAGATATTCCGTGGACAACACTCCTTTCGGTGATAGCTTAAGCAGGGTCTGCGCCATGGGCTTCCTCAAGTGGACATGTTATTTGTTGTTCGTTATTTGTTACAAATATTTCCTGATGGCCTTTTTGTAAATGTTCGCCTGTCCTGTTGCTCTAAGAAATTACGGGTTATAGAAATTTCTGAGCTTTACAGTCATAAAAAATCAAGAAATGTGGTACTGTTGTTGTTGGATACATAGGCGGACTGAGTAAATAAATGAATAAAAAAGCAGTCAAAATGTTGATTGCACAACTTTAAAAAGTACTCAAAAATGTTTGGAACAATGGCCATGACGGCTACTGCTGATGCGATATAAAGAATGCATTGTGGGTCAAACTTCTGAGGCTTTCCTGATTTAGGAACCGTGTATTACACCCCAGTCACGGTTACAACATGTTTGGTTTGGCATACGATGGCGCTTTCTAGTGAGCTCCAAGGTTAAGGCTACAAAAAAACTGTACCGCTGTAGTGATACCGCTACAAAAAAACTGTATGCAGTGTTTTAAATCATTACATCCAGATCAAGCAATTTGCACCTGTATATTTTTTATTCCACGTCTAAGGTATACATTAACAACACATCGAAACATGCACACGCTACATGTGGAATATCATTATTTTGGAGCTGACATGCTTGGCCCTAGGCCGCTCCCTCCCTTATTCTTTTCCCCCACCACCTCTAGATTTCTCTTCTAATTCCTCCTTTCTTTAGTCAAGCACTGCTAAGAACTTGCTAAAATAACAGCAGAATAATTTACAACGACAAAGTACTTGGGAAAGCCGCATGCACCACGCATGTTCCCAAAAGTAAAAAGGAGTGCACGAAATTCGCAAATTTGCGCTGCTTTGCTCGGAGAGCTGATTCGGCGAAAATCAAAAGTATAGAACTGGTCAGCCGGATGTGCCACGTTCGCCCTGGCATTATGCACGCGCACCCGCTCCTTTATCAAGC